>NW_027637434.1:52500-89893 GCF_951216825.1 Electrona antarctica | reverse complement strand
AAGTTCTCATAATCGGTTCTAGTGAGCAGAAAGAATCGATAAAAAGCAGACTTGGCAACCTGACTGTAGAAAGTAACAGTACAGTAAAGAACTTGGGGATCACTATTGATTCTGAACTGAATTTTAATTCACACATTAATCATGTTACCAAGATTGCCTTTTTTCATCTTAGAAATATTGCACGAATCAGAGCCTATTTGTCACTGGACGATGCAAAAACGCTAATCCACGCCTTTGTTTTTTCTCGGCTTGATTACTGCAATGCACTTTTTTCTGGATTGCCTAAGAAATCAACTGACAGATTACAACTTGTCCAAAATGCAGCAGCCAGAGTCTTAACTAGAACTAAGATGAGAGAACATATTACTCCAGTCTTGGCCTCATTGCACTGGCTTCCGGTTGTTTTTAGGATTGATTTTAAAATTATTTTACTTGTTTATAAAGCTCTCAATGGTCTCGCACCTTCCTACCTACATGACTGCCTGCCGAAATATGTCCCAAACCGCCCCCTAAGGTCTTCTACTGCTGGCCTGCTCGCTTTGCCTAAAAAAATGGCAACTAAAAAATACGGGGAAGCAGCTTTTTGCTTCTACGGGCCGACGGCGTGGAACAAACTCCCACTGTACCTTCGACAGGCAGCCTCTGTAGACATTTTTAAAGCTCAGCTCAAGACCCACTTTTACACCCTTGCTTTTAATTGATTTATCTGTCTTTTAAAAAAAAAAATTATTCATGTCCTCACTGTATTGTTTATGCCCTGCTTTTCTTTTCTTTTTTGTGTAAAGCACTTTGAGCTGCATTTCATGTCATGAAAGGTGCTATACAAATAAAGTTTTATTATTATTATTATTATATGTACCATGTGCACCATGTACCATGTGTACAATATGTACCATGTGTACCATGTGTACCACGTGTACCAGGTGTACCATGTGTACCATGTGTACCATGTGTACCATGTGTACCACATGTACCATGTGTACCATGTGTACCACATGTACCATGTGTACCATGTGTACCACATGTACAATGTGTCACATGTACCATGTGTACCATGTGTACAATGTGTACAATGTGTCACATGTACCATGTGCACCATGTGTACCATGTGTACCACGTGTACCACGTGTACCATGTACCATGTGTACCATGTGTACCATGTGTAACATGTGTACAACATGTACCATGTGCACCATATGTACCATGTGTATCATGTGTACCATGTACCATGTGCACAATGTGTACCATGTGTACCATATGTACCATGTACACCATATGTACCATGTACCATGTGTACCATATGTACCATGTACCATGTGTACCATGTGTACCATATGTACCATGTACCAAGTGTACCATGTGTACCATGTGTATTGCAGGTGAAGGAGCTGTACCGCGGCCTCAACCCAGCCACGCTGTCAGGGAGCATCGACGTCATGGTGGTGCGCCAGCCCGACGGCTCGCTGCAGTGCTCGCCCTTCCACGTGCGCTTCGGAAAGCTGGGCGTGCTGCGGTCGCGCGAGAAAGTGGTAAGGAAACTCTGGACTTTATTATGCACTTCCCATTTGCAATCAGAACTGCAGACTCTCCCAATCTTCCGCCGCAGTCTGAAAACACATGACAACATATATTTTCACATTGAATTCGGGGTGGGGTTAAGATTTACATACTTAATCAACATATGGCAGAGATATAGCAAGTGGTCTCTCAGAAACATCCCGAAGGTTTCTGTGAGACAATAGAATGCTAAATTTCTCCCACACCTGGCACGGCTTCAAACAGTAAAGCACAATGCCTGGCCACAGGGTACTTGGCTGAGGACCTCTTAGTAAAGGAAGACCCCCAGACCAAGCTCTTCTGACTAGACAATGTGTCTCACTTAACCTGCATCTCAAATTAGCACAGTGACCAAAATGTATAGTCTAATTATTGACAGAATATTGCAAATTCGGCTATATGGACTATATTCACGAGACCACAGTATAAAATAATCGGATAAAATAATCGGGCCCGATTATCCTGTAGTGTGTGGTGCTATCAGATTTCAGATTGAAACAAATCGGCTAGTGTAAGGACACCTTTAGAGAGCAGTTTATGTAGACTTATAGCATTTCATGTAAACATAGCACTGTATATATATATATATATATATATATATATATATATATATATATATACAGTGCTATATATATATATATATATATATGCATAGTTTCATTATATAGATTTTCCACTGTTACGCTCTTAGCTTACGTATGATTACTGATAACTACTGTTACGCTCTTAGCTTACGTATGATTACTGATAACTACTGTTACGCTCTTAGCTTACATATGATTACTGATAACTACTGTTACGCTCTTAGCTTACGTATGATTACTGATAACTACTGTTACGCTCTTAGCTTACGTATGATTACTGATAACTACTGTTACGCTCTTAGCTTACGTATGATTACTGATAACTACTGTTACGCTCTTAGCTTACGTATGATTACTGATAACTACTGTTACGCTCTTAGCTTACGTATGATTACTGATAACTACTGTTACGCTCTTAGCTTACGTATGATTACTGATAACTACTGTTACGCTCTTAGCTTACGTATGATTACTGATAACTACTGTTACGCTCTTAGCTTACGTATGATTACTGATAACTACTGTTACGCTCTTAGCTTACGTATGATTACTGATAACTACTGTTACGCTCTTAGCTTACGTATGATTACTGATAACTACTGTTACGCTCTTAGCTTACGTATGATTACTGATAACTACTGTTACGCTCTTAGCTTACGTATGATTACTGATAACTACTGTTACGCTCTTAGCTTACGTATGATTACTGATAACTACTGTTACGCTCTTAGCTTACGTATGATTACTGATAACTACTGTTACGCTCTTAGCTTACGTATGATTACTGATAACTACTGTTACGCTCTTAGCTTACGTATGATTACTGATAACTACTGTTACGCTCTTAGCTTACGTATGATTACTGATAACTACTTCGTATGTATTTGATGTATTGCTGTGCTTTTTTATTCTTTGTTCTTGCTTAATTATTGTCTTGCCAACTATGTTTATAAGCGTAGACATATGTTTAATCCATATATGAAACGCGCGGTCGGTCTGTTTACCTCTTAGCATTGCTCCGGCTAGCATAGCCCTCCTCCTTCAGCAACAGGTCTGTTTACCTCTTAGCATTGCTCCGGCTAGCATAGCCCTCCTCCTTCAGCAACAGGTCTGTTTACCTCTTAGCATTGCTCGGTCAAACTGAAGAATTGAAGCGGTCAAACTTTTTGAACACTAGATGGCAGCAAATTAATTTTAAATATAAATCGCTCTGGATTAAGAGCGTCTGCTGGTAAGGAAACACTGTACTTTAATATAGTATGTATATGGGAAGCAGTGGTTCAGCGGTAGAGTGGCCGGATGGGAACCACAAGGTTGCCAGTTCGAACTTCGATCCCTCTGGGCTCCCCCAGAGTTAGGCCCTCATTTATCAACTCGGCGTACGCCAAAATACGGGTGCACGCAGAAATTACCTAAATTTTCGGCATTTACCATTTCCGCAAAACCTTGAACTTGACCGTGTGCCAGGACAAAAATCACGTCTGGTCGGGAGCTGTCGTACGCTTTGTCCTCACCTGTTTTTCTGTCGCAGAACGGCAGAGCAGCATTGTTTGACCAGCTGAGAGGCTGTCACAGGCATCTAAACATATGTATTCACTCCTAAAATGTTAATATAAAACTGTATGTATATGGGCTACATGTAAAAAAAGAAAAGAAAAAAAGGAATAGGATCAACGAATGACAACGATGTGTCTTTGTGTCATATGAAATTAGTAGGAGATTTCCAACTTTACAAGCAATTAAAAACAATGTTGCAAGTTAGATGCTTAAGCCATTTAAACAGTGTTTTGCATGAGCGCATACATGCGAGGATTTGTAGATCTGCTATTTTCGCTATTTTTGTCCAAAAGTGTCGTCTTACGGGATGTCAGCCCCCCTGCCTCTCTAACTCTCTCTGCACGTCCCCTGGTCTGTCCCCTGGTCTGTCCCCTGGTCTCTGCATGTCCCCTGGTCTCTGCCTGTCCCCTGGTCTCTGCCTGTCCCCTGGTCTCTGCCTGTCCCCTGGTCTCTGCATGTCCCCTGGTCTCTGCATGTCCCCTGGTCTCTGCCTGTCCCCTGGTCTCTGCCTGTCCCCTGGTCTCTGCCTGTCCCCTGGTCTCTGCATGTCCCCTGGTCTCTGCATGTCCCCTGGTCTGTCCCCTGGTCTCTGCATGTCCCCTGGTCTCTGCACGTCCCCTGGTCTCTGCATGTCCCCTGGTCTCTGCATGTCCCCTGGTCTCTGCACGTCCCCTGGTCTCTGCATGTCCCCTGGTCCGTCCCCTGGTCTCTGCACGTCCCCTGGTCTGTCCCCTGGTCTCTGCATGTCCCCTTGTCTCTGCATGTCCCCTGGTCTCTGCACGTCCCCTGGTCTCTGCATGTCCCCTGGTCTGTCCCCTGGTCTCTGCATGTCCCCTGGTCTCTGCATGTCCCCTGGTCTCTGCATGTCCCCTGGTCTCTGCACGTCCCCTGGTCTCTGCATGTCCCCTGGTCTCTGCATGTCCCCTGGTCTCTGCATGTCCCCTGGTCTGTCCCCTGGTCTCTGCATGTCCCCTGGTCTGTCCCCTGGTCTCTGCATGTCCCCTGGTCTGTCCCCTGGTCTCTGCATGTCCCCTGGTCTCTGCATGTCCCCTGGTCTCTGCACGTCCCCTGGTCTCTGCATGTCCCCTGGTCTCTGCACGTCCCCTGGTCTGTCCCCTGGTCTCTGCATGTCCCCTTGTCTCTGCATGTCCCCTGGTCTCTGCATGTCCCCTGGTCCTACCTCATCTGCTCTGCTCTGGTCTCTCCAGGTCGACATGGAGATCAACGGGGAACCAGTGGACCTCCACATGAAGCTGGGAGAGAACGGAGAGGCTTTCTTTGTCCAGGAGACAGAAGACCAGGAGGTATTATCAATGTCCAGGAGAACCAGGAGGTATTATCAATGTCCAGGAGAACCAGGAGGTATTATCAATGTCCAGGAGAACCAGGAGGTATTATCAATGTCCAGGAGAACCAGGAGGTATTATCAATGCCAACAATCCCCTGGAGGGAGGGTCCATTTGGTTTTAACCCTGCATGAAGACGTGTAAACCCATTCTGCTCGATACAAAGTCAGAGAGCAGTATAACTGCATGGAACTTTGCCTATTGGATAGATCTAAGATGCACGCACCCCAGCTGCTTGTTTATTTTTTGATGGACTTAGAGGCTGAGTGGTGGACATATGACTCTGCGCTTTTTTCCCCCCTTTTGGACTGGCTTGATACAGTAATGATCATTATTTCTTCTTTTAGCTTCCTCCTTTTTTCCTTTTGTTGGACATACAATATGGCTGCGTGTGTGTGCGTGCGTGCGTGCGTGCGCATGTACGTGCAGGTGCCTTTCGTGCTGGACCGGTGGCTTCATGGGAGATTATGTGTTCGGTTATTTGGCGATGTTGTGCCCGGGCTCCGACCAGCCCATGCAGTAGGCAGAGTTAAAGTGACTAACACGCACAGTGAACTAAATGCTCCAATGATAGCTTATATTTGATGAACTCAAACGTGCATTTTATAGGGTTTTTATTAATTCATATTAATTATAAACACTTACAATCATACATTCACACGTTCTGTTCACACTTCCCCCCAACACAAGATGAATACAGTATCCCGGCCTGGATTACAGGTCCTATTGGTCTGTGGTTCTATCCTGACTCTGTCGGTAGGAATTCTAGCTATCATTTGAACACTCTAATCTCCCAGATCATGGTAAAGCTTAGCTTGTCATTGTTGACTCTCAGACTTAGTTCAGTATCATGTGGCACATTAAGTGGCACATTAAGTGGTTTTAAATCTACCTTATCATTAATCAGATGGTAATTAATCAATGATCGGGAGACAAGAACACAGAGAGAACACTTGGTTACAATCTAAACATCATATTACATCGATTATGAATAATGCACAATTATCTATTTATAGCATATAATATATAGCAAATACATACCGCTGGTCTCTGCCTAGACATGTTCACGTTCGATGGTATTGGTGAATCTAACTCTAATATTGTGCTACAGCATATAGTCACAGTGGGCCCTGACTGAAGTCACACCTTCATGCTAACACTTTCAGCCAATCATATGCCACTGACCATCCTGCCTGCACCTCTGGCTACAGCAGCCGGCTCCTATTACAATCCCTGTAATGCCCACTACTTCTGCCTAGATTAAACTGTTTAGATTATTACAGGTATTTATCATTTAGCCTTTTTACCAACCCAATATATAATAGGTTATTAGAACACATTTAAACAATTGAAGAGGA
The DNA here is from genome assembly GCF_951216825.1 of Electrona antarctica. Taxonomy (NCBI): domain Eukaryota; kingdom Metazoa; phylum Chordata; class Actinopteri; order Myctophiformes; family Myctophidae; genus Electrona; species Electrona antarctica. The sequence goes on along the minus strand of NW_027637434.1, from coordinate 83,491 downwards.
ATTAAAGATTGGTTACTTCATTATTGTATGTTCTAGCTGAGTTGACTTCCCCTGTGAAGAGGAGTCAATAATGGCCTGTCTTACAACAGGAGAAGGCAGTAAAACCCCCGATGTTTGTAGAATGGAATGTGGGGACCTGAGCTCTCCCACTCTAAAGGAGCTGCTTATATCTCCAATCAATCTGACCCAATATATAATTTCTCATTATGAGTACAAATCTCGCACACCCATAAATAACCAAACATCCCTCACGTCAGTGATGAAAATTGATATGGATATTCATTTTTCATAAACTGACAGATTCTTTTTGATATTAATTTTGTTTCGGAAATATTATTTTTTGATATTTGGGCGCATGCCATTTTTAGTAATTTCGGAACCTGTTAAATAATACTGGATCCACATACTGAAGTTATAACATTATACAACTTTGAAAAACACATTAAAATAAAACACAACCTATTAACTGCATAAATCAATAAAACAATGAAAATAATAAAAGGTTTACATGCGACGATATCGTGGACATTTTTTGTAATTATCCCACCGCACCCTTAAGTATTAAATTCAGTTACAGCTAATCAAACTTATGTATACTTGTAATAATGTGATACAGTGCATCTCCACTTTTGTAGGATGCATCCTGTCATGTCAGTTAGGGGTCACCTAACTGACATGAACTTTTGGTCACCTCTGTCCGTTTAATCTTATGGCTGTTTGCCCGGACAAAGGTTCAGACTTATCTAAACAACCCCCTTGTTTTGAGGAAGAAGACGGTTTATTTTCCACACAAGACTGGTCCCTTATCTTAAGAAACATTCTTCCCGTGCTCCCCCACCTCTGCAAACGACTCTTTGGTTGCAGAATGGGCCCAGTTGGTTAACAAAGTTTAAACAATGCAGTTTATTACCCCTGGTTGTTTCCTAACCAATCATGATCACAAACTTGTCTTAGTATTTTGTCACCGTGTTAGGAACCTCAAATTGTGATTTTAACAAAATAATCGAATGTTCTAGCTGAGTTGACTTCCCCTGTGAAGAGGAGTCAATAATGGCCTGTCTTACAACAGGAGAAGGCCGTAAAACCCCCGATGTTTGTAGAATGGAATGTGGGGACCTGAGCTCTCCCACTCTAAAGGAGCTGCTTATATCTCCAATCAATCTGACCCAATATATAATTTCTCATTATGAGTACAAATCTCGCACACCCATAAATAACCAAACACCCCTCACGTCAGTGATGCAAATTGATATGGATATTCATTTTTCATAAACTGACAGATTATTTTTGATATTAATTTTTTTTCGGAAATATTATTTTTTGATATTTGGGCGCATGCCATTTTTAGTAATTTCGGAACCTGTTAAATAATACTGGATCCACATACTGAAGTTATAACATTATACAACTTTGAAAAACACATTAAAATAAAACACAACCTATTAACTGCATAAATCAATAAAACAATGAAAATAATAAAAGGTTTACATGCGACGATATCGTGGACATTTTTTGTAATTATCCCACCGCACCCTTAAGTATTAAATTCAGTTACAGCTAATCAAACTTATGTATACTTGTAATAATGTGATACAGTGCATCTCCACTTTTGTAGGATGCATCCTGTCATGTCAGTTAGGGGTCACCTAACTGACATGAACTTTTGGTCACCTCTGTCCGTTTAATCTTATGGCTGTTTGCCCGGACAAAGGTTCAGACTTATCTAAACAACCCCCTTGTTTTGAGGAAGAAGACGGTTTATTTTCCACACAAGACTGGTCCCTTATCTTAAGAAACATTCTTCCCGTGCTCCCCCACCTCTGCAAACGACTCTTTGGTTGCAGAATGGGCCCAGTTGGTTAACAAAGTTTAAACAATGCAGTTTATTACCCCTGGTTGTTTCCTAACCAATCATGATCACAAACTTGTCTTAGTATTTTGTCACCGTATTAGGAACCTCAAATTGTGATTTTAACAAAATAATCGATTTTGCATCTCAACAACTTGGTGTCATTTGACTTTTTGGATTTTTTACTTTGACTTTTACCAAAAGCAACCCAATTGAAAATTGCAAATCCTTGCAATATTTAACCACATTCTGTGTCTTTCACACATGCAGTCTTTGTGCTTGTGTGTGTGTGTTAGTTTGTGCGTGCGTGCGCGCATACGCGCTCACGCACAAAACCCACTTGCACTTTGAGAGACAGTGTTCCCCCCTCCCAATCGAAGGAAACTTAATCATTTTTACCAGCATTCTTTCACATTTGTCCATTGTCCATAAGGACTTAATTGGCACAAATTAAATCCACTTATCTGCTACTTTGGTATTGTACAGATATAATGAACCCACATACATCATCACATTTATTATGCACAGATCAGACACACATCTCGTGTGTGAGTGTGTGTGTGCGTGCGTGTGTGTGTGTGTGTGTGTGTGTGTGTGTGTGTGTGTGCTCTTTGTGTGACATCTTGGTTGTCACTGAAGCCCCAAATGTTCCCTGCTGTAGGAACAAAATGGGTAGAGAAGCATTTCACATGCTACTCTTTCTGACCCAGTTCTGATCTCGCTGGCATGAAAGCGTTCTTCCATGGTCTCGTTCCTTTTTCAGGATCAATCAGAAAAGGCGTTATTGTGGCCTTGTTCTTATCAAAGCAATTTCTGCCCAACAGATGCGTCGGCAGATGTGTCGTTTCATAACCACACCCAAATTTCAAGACCGGACCGGTCTCTGGCTCGCCTGGACCCCTCACGGGACCCCTCACGAAAGTCACCCCAGGGTGCTTGGTGTGTGTGTCATGCTCCTCCCCCACCGCCTCTTGAACGCGTCGACATATGATGGCAATGCCACCAATCACGCTCGGCGTTTCTGTGGTGATGAGGATCGATGACTCGTCGGCCTTGCCCACGACGTTTGCGGGCATGGCTCTGATGATGAACGGTGAGGCGTAGGCAGCCTCCAGTTCCTCTGGAAGGTTGCTCACCTGTTCCGCTCCTGTTGACAGCTCTGCTGCTGCTGTCGGTCCCACTTCGATGTTCGGCCATTCCTCCTCTGTCGAAGGCTGCGGAACTGTGTGGTTCTCGTCGGTTCCCTCAGCTCTGCCCGTAGCCGCTCTTGGCCTGCTACGGTACTGACTGAGGGCTTGTCCTGTCGTGGGTTCGTTGCCCACGGTAGAGGGCTCTGGCTTCCCTGCATGGATACTGCAGGCACCAGGCTCCTCCGTTGTGACAGGCTCCATCTGCTCCCAGCCTGGATGGCTGGTAGCTGACCCGTCTCTTCGCCCTGGCACCGTGTCCTCTCCTCGCCCCTCTGGGGTGGTCGACTCGGTCCCCGCTGGCACGGTAGGCTGGATGTCACATCCGTCTCCCCACGGCGCTGCTTCTTCTGCGGGCTTTGGTATGCCCCTCTCCTTTGGGGCTCCTTTGTTCCTGCTTTCTGCAGGAAACTCACAGAGGCCTATCTGGTGGCACCCTGCTGTGACGACACCTTTGGCTACCCTGCCTTCCTCCTGACAGATAGCAGCCCTGATTACACGGTATCTTTCACTGTTGTACTGTTTAATACATAAATTCAGTAATTCATTTTCTATGTGTGCGAGTCTATCTTCGTTTTGTTCCTGAAGGATCATCTCGTAATCTGACGACGCGTCTATCACATCGTCCATCGCCCTGTCCAGCTCAGCAAAACTTTCAGTTATCTCACTGAATGAACCCTTGTCAATACAAAGATCCACCCTATAGGTTGTACTATCAAACATAGCTTGAGCCTGTGAGCTCTGTATCTTTAGCTCGTTTAAAGAAGCCATTTTTCCACCCCCTCTGTCCCTCCCCTTAACAAACAGTACAGGAACTAATTGGACTGGGTTAGTGGTTTAGTCGACTTCACAAATCATTCATTCACTCAAGTAAATGGTTAGTTTTTTGCCCAGCTTTAATTAGCGGACTCTGACACAACAAATGTGCCTATTATTTGTACTCAGAGAAGCCCATACTTCCCTGTTAATACCTTCACCAAATAAACCTTTTTTATATTATATAGATTATATATAATATAAGTATATAGATTTATATTGGCCGTGGGCGGTCAAACTCTATAGCCTTCCGTAAACCTGGATCACAGGTTTTGCTAGATGCGTCACGCAACAGTTATTATAGACACGCCCTTCCTTTATGCGCACTTCAAAGCACGCTTTCAGCGTTAAACATTATTGACTGGTAAGATTATTACATCGCCTTTAACGCTGAGTTTAAAACCCTATTTTGTTCTAAACATTTATCATTCATTAGCATCGTGGATCACACGGAATGCTCGGTGGATTACACCGCTATTAATTACGACTATGGTAGATTATACCGCCGCAGTAAGTACCAGTCCCCCTGTCACTCCAGTGACACATTGGGACATTTGCATGACAGTGGGAATGAGGAATTTCCCCCCCCCTCACATGCACTAAACTGCTGTTCTCCTTGGTGCGGTCTCAGCACCCAGCAGGAAAGGTTAGTACAAAAGCACCTCTTGGTTTAAACGACCGGTGTCTTAACCGGTCTCAATTAAACTTTACGTTTGGTTACAAATAGTCTTATTAATCAGTTTCCTAAACTGACCGTCGATTAGAACTCTGCCTTATCGAACAATGACTCCCAAACTATTGTTAAACCCGCAGTCACTTTTGTGGCTTACGGTTTTAACAGCTGTCCTTCACATGGACCCATACCCACATGAAAACAGTTTAACGGTGCCGCTTAGTTAGTAGCACAAATCAAAACGGCATGCCGTCACGGCAGCATTTATAGTTTGATTTAATCCTATGGATACTAACAAGTAAGACGCGCGAACGCGGGAAGCGAACGCAGCTCGTAAATTGCAATAACAACAATTAGAATAAATTACGTACTTTTTTAAGGTTTTTTTTTAAGTTCTCTTTTTTTTCTTTTTTTAAGATGTTTTTTTAAGTTACGTTTACGTTAGTGTGTGTATGTGTACGTGCGTGTGTGGTTTTTGTTTTTGTTTTGTAAGGTTTTTTTTTTAAGTTAAGTTTTTTTTTAAAGTTACGTTTTTTTTTGTGTGTGTGTGTGTGTGTGTGTGTGTGTGTGTGTGTGTGTGTGTGTGTGTGTGTGTGTGTGTTTTTTGTGTGTGATACAGCTTCGCCCTCTGGTGGCGGGCGGGTGGTGTTACAGTGTGACACACACACACACAGACAGACAGACACACAGACATGTTCTGCTAGGTCTCATAGTTAGTGCTCACTGCGTTCGCAACAACCGCGGCATCGCATTCACATGCGCTGCCTTCAACGCACGGCTTAAATTTCAGTTGAATAAAGCCACACAGACAACCACAATCAAACGGGGTGCCGTCTTTCGGCACAATTCTGTCTGATTTAATCTTGTGGTTATTAGTGTGGCACGATTCAACTCTGTGTGCTGGTCCCAACACACGGTAATTTATTTTTGTTATAAATTGTGGTCACTTTAGTGACTATACACCGATCTACGCTGTTTAGTTTAAACAGCACGGCAACCGAATAAGTTCAAACCGTCGCAGTTGAACTATATTCTGAATTAAACAACTTTAAATTGCAGATCCCTTTAGTGACTGCTATTTAAAGCCCTTTACAACGCGGTAGCAACTTAAACTGTAATATGTCAAACGGTTTCGGTTCAGACTATATTATATCTTAAATTGCCCGGGCGCGTGTTGCTGCTGCACGCTGATCCCAGCGTACGGCACTTTCTTTCTGTTTAAACTAGGCACTTTAGTGGCTCTATGGTTTAAACAGTTCGCACGGCGGCGAATTAACTTTCGCACGGCGGCGAATTACTTTAATTTGGTTACAGTAGGCCTCGTAGTGGCCTTATCGAGCTAACTGCGCATTTTAGTAGCGCAGCACTTTAAAACCGAATATGTTAAACTGTCTCAGTTTAACTGTATTCCGCTTTAAAGTATAAGTCGCTGCTCGCAGCGATTTAAAACTAGTAATATGTCTAGATTATAGGCTATATTACGAGTCAAACCGCCCGGCCACGATGTAAAACTGTGCGCTGATCCCAGCGCACGGTACAAAACTTTTAAATCTGTATAAATTAGGCCCTTTAGTGGCCATACGATTTAAAACTGTAATATGTCTAGATTATAGACTATATTACGCCTCAAACCGCCCGGCAACGATTTAAAACTGTGCGCTGATGCGCACGGTACAAATCTTGTTTTAATTCAAGTCACGTCAGTGACGCACTACGATTTAAAACTGTTCGGTTATTTGGCGATGTTGTGCCCGGGCTCCGACCAGCCCATGCAGTAGGCAGAGTTAAAGTGACTAACACGCACAGTGAACTAAATGCTCCAATGATAGCTTATATTTGATGAACTCAAACGTGCATTTTATAGGGTTTTTATTAATTCATATTAATTATAAACACTTACAATCATACAATCACACGTTCTGTTCACACTTCCCCCCAACACAAGATGAATACAGTATCCCGGCCTGGATTACAGGTCCTATTGGTCTGTGGTTCTATCCTGACTCTGTCGGTAGGAATTCTAGCTATCATTTGAACACTCTAATCTCCCAGATCATGGTAAAGCTTAGCTTGTCATTGTTGACTCTCAGACTTAGTTCAGTATCATGTGGCACATTAAGTGGCACATTAAGTGGTTTTAAATCTACCTTATCATTAATCAGATGGTAATTAATCAATGATCGGGAGACAAGAACACAGAGAGAACACTTGGTTACAATCTAAACATCATATTACATCGATTATGAATAATGCACAATTATCTATTTATAGCATATAATATATAGCAAATACATACCGCTGGTCTCTGCCTAGACATGTTCACGTTCGATGGTATTGGTGAATCTAACTCTAATATTGTGCTACAGCATATAGTCACAGTGGGCCCTGACTGAAGTCACACCTTCATGCTAACACTTTCAGCCAATCATATGCCACTGACCATCCTGCCTGCACCTCTGGCTACAGCAGCCGGCTCCTATTACAATCCCTGTAATGCCCACTACTTCTGCCTAGATTAAACTGTTTAGATTATTACAGGTATTTATCATTTAGCCTTTTTACCAACCCAATATATAATAGGTTATTAGAACACATTTAAACAATTGAAGAGGAATTAAAGATTGGTTACTTCATTATTGTATGTTCTAGCTGAGTTGACTTCCCCTGTGAAGAGGAGTCAATAATGGCCTGTCTTACAACAGGAGAAGGCCGTAAAACCCCCGATGTTTGTAGAATGGAATGTGGAGACCTGAGCTCTCCCACTCTAAAGGAGCTGCTTATATCTCCAATCAATCTGACCCAATATATAATTTCTCATTATGAGTACAAATCTCGCACACCCATAAATAACCAAACATTATGTGTGTGCGTTTACGTGCATACTTTAAACAAGGACTGCCTTGCTCATAACAATGACACTAAATAAGGAAGATTACCTGTTCCCTTTCTGGGATATTGATGACCACACATTCAAATCAACTGTTAACGAAAATTGTGGGGTTGACTACAAACATAAAACGAACATTAACTATGAAAAGTTAAATCTGGAAAACTTCAACCCCATGGAATACAAGATGCATGATTTTGAAAATGACATAGACCCCGACAATAACTTCTTTAATAATGTAAATAATAACTGTGAGTATTACACTGATGATCAATTCAAAGGTTTCAGTATGGAAGGTGCCTTTTCAATCATACATTTCAATGCAAAGTCATTGCTGCATCCGAGACTTGGCTAGAAAAGGAAAAGGGCTATGATGTGGAAATTGAGGGATATGAGTTGTTCACAATTGATAGGACAAATAAAAAGGCAGGTGGAGTTGCATTATACGTTGATTCAGCTTTGAGATGTAACATAGTTCCAGCAATGTCAACAACCATTGATGGAATTATGGAATGTCTAACTATAGAGATTGCTGTGGAAGAATCAAAGAACATAATTATCAGCTGTGTATACAGAACACCTGGATCCTGTATAGATACATTCAACAAAAAACTAGAAAGTATGTTACGTACTAATAACAAACTGCATATCGTGTGTGGTGACTTCAATGCCGACCTTCTGAACCCCCATGGGAATAATAAAATAACAGAGTTTATCAATACAATGTATAGCAACAGTTTATTCCCTGTAATCACCAAACCAAGTCGAATCACAGCAGAAACAGCCACACTGATAGACAATATATTCATAAATGCAATAGAATGCCAAACCACAGCAGGATTACTCATAAATGACATTACAGACCATCTACCCGTCTTTGGTATCTTCCAGCAACTACTTAAAAAGGAAACGAATATAAATGTACAAAACAACAAACTGACTAGATGTAGAACGCCTAGAGCTGTGGCTGCCCTTGAGGTGGACCTAAGCGCACAGTCTTGGAATGAGGTATATGCCACTGAGGACCCAGACCAAGCCTATGAGGCCTTTCTGTCCATCCTACTTAAACTATATGATAAGCACTGTCCATTAAAAACATCTACAAGCAGGAATAAAAACAGACAGGATAAACCATGGATCACAAAAGGCCTAGAGAATGCATGCAAAAAGAAAAACATACTATATAGACTATTCATGAAACACAGAACGAAGGATGCAGAAAATAGATATAAAACATACAAAAATAAATTACTAAGTATTATAAGGGCACAAAAGGAGTAATATCATAAGCAATTAGAATACCACAGAAACAATATACAAGGTACTTGGAAAATACTAAATCGTATAATTAAAAAAGGTAAAGCAAAAGCAGAATATCCAAACCAATTTATTAAAGATAATGTAATACTAAATAAAACTAATGAAATAGTCAATGAATTTAACAACTTCTTTGTAAATGTTGGACCAAACTTATCAAAAGAGATTGTGGAGCCGAGAGATACTACCAACTTAACTGAAAGAAATATCAGACAAAATCCATACTCTATATTTATTAGGCGTGTACATGAAAAAGAAATCATAGAAATAGTGAAAAAATTCCAAAATAAAAAATCAACAGACAACACAGATATTGATATGATGCTTGTCAAGGATATTATAAACACCATAGTAACACCACTCACATACATATGTAACCAATCCTTCCTAACCGGCATCTTCCCTAACAAAATGAAAACGGCAAAAGTCATTCCAATATTCAAAACCGGCGAAAAATGTCAATTCACAAATTATAGACCAATCTCTCTGCTCTCACAATTTTCCAAGATCCTAGAAAAGCTTTTTGTGGCCAGACTTGATAATTTTATAGATAAACATAACTTAATAAGTAACCATCAATATGGGTTCAGGGCAAACAGATCCACTTCAATGGCAGTCATAGATCTAGTCGAACAGATATCAAAAGCAGTAGATGACAAACAATATACAGTAGGGGTATTCATTGACCTCAGAAAGGCCTTTGACACTATTCATCATGAACTACTACTAAAAAAATTGGAAAGATACGGTGTAAGAGGAACTGCAAACTCATGGTTAAAGAGCTACCTTGGCGACAGAACACAATTTGTACACATGAATGGAGTAGATTCTGAAGAGCAAAAAAATCACATATGGAGTCCCACAGGGCTCTGTATTGGGTCCAAAGCTATTTATTATGTACATAAATGACGTCTGCGATGTATTGAAACAAATGAGCTGCGTCTTGTTTGCTGACGACACTAGTCTGTGCTGCTCAGGAAAACACCTGGATCAGCTCTTGGATGCAGTACAAAATGAGCTTACAATATTAAAGAAATGGTTCGACATAAATAAATTGTCACTAAATCTAAATAAAACCAAATTCATGATTTTCAGTAATAGATCAATTAACAGAGAGGCTAAAATTATGATAAACAATGTGGAAATTGAACGAGTGTTTGAGAATAAATTCCTAGGTTTAATTATTGACAGTAAACTTAATTGGAAATCGCATATAAATAATGTAAGGACAAAATTATCTAAAACCATTGCTATAATGTATAAAGCTAAACCTATTCTAAACCAGAACTCGCTATATATGCTGTATTGCTCCCTCGTACTTCCATACATTAACTACTGTGTGGAGGTATGGGGGAACAACTACAAAACGACTATCCAGCCAATCTTTCTACTTAAAAAAAAAGCCATAAGAATTGTCACCCAATCTGAGTATTTTGCACCAACCAACCCATTATTTATTCAACTAAACACCTTAAAACTCCAAGATATAGTAGATCTAAATACCGCAATAACAATGTACAAGGCACACAATCACCTGCTCCCGAGCTGTATCCAAGAGCTGTTCTGGCCTAGAGAGAGCCGCTACAACCTAAGGGGCACTGCCATATTCAAACAAACAAATGCTAGAATAAACACCAAAGAGAGGTGCATATCGGTCAGAGGGGTCAAGTTGTGGAATGGACTGGATGACGAACTAAAAAATTGTACTACAATAAATAAATTTAAAAAATTGTATAGATCAAAAACAATAGATACATATAGAACATTGATATGATGTCTTGTTTTGTTTTCTTGTTTTGTTTCGTTTTTGTTGTTTTTTGTTGTTTTTGGTTTGTTTTGTTTTTTTGTCTTGTTCCTGTTAACTGTTTTTTTCCTGTCTGTCTTTGTTCTTGTTTTTGCTTTGTTTTTTTGTTTTATGTTGTGTTTGTTTGTATTTGTTTTGTTTTCTTTTTTTTTCTCCCTTCTGTTTGCTTTGTTGTATTATTTTACATATGAAAGTCAATTATTTGTTAGAAGGGTAGGCACAATAAGCTTAGGCTTCAGCCTACACCTTTTTGGTCAATATTTATTTTTGCAAAAAAAAAACACAAAGCAGGCACTGTATTGTTTTTAATGACCAAAATAAATAAACTCTACTCTACTCTACTACACGCTCAACGTGAAACTGAGATCATTTTGGCTTTACAGTTGTTCAACTAACCAGCCGAATGGGTTTACAGGTGAGGTTGTACCGATCAGGTCGGGTGATCGGAAATCAGGGCCGATCACGTCATTTTCAAATGATCGGAATCGGATCGGGGGTCAATAAACCTGATCGGGACATCCCTAGTATCAATATTATATCCATATCATCCCTGGGGGGGGGGGGGGGGTGGGGGGACATCCCTGGGGGGGGGGGGACATCCCTGGGGGTGGGGGGACATCCCTGGGGGGGTGGGGACATCCCTGGGGGGGGGGGGACATCCCTGGGGGGGGGGGGGGGGACATCCCTGGGGGGGGGGGGGGACATCCCAGGTATATACACAATATGACTTGAATTGTAAATGTATTCATGCCCAAAACAATCTGAATGGCTGATTTGACCCTTGACCTCCAACATGAGGTTACTGCCTTGGGTTTTGAGTTATAGCTTTTGTAGTTACTGCAATTTTCATAATTATTTTGTCCTCTAAAACAAAACTTCTACTCCACTACATCTCAGAGGCAAATATGGTACTTTTTACTCCACTACATGTCATATGAAAGCAGGTTGTTCAGTTTGACCCACCAGTTTTGGAGATATGGCTTATAGAGTAATGTCTTGTAGAGAAACGGCGATATATATAATGTACGATATAATAATACATTCATAGACACATATAAATAAATATGTATAGGGAAATGTATAGGGTTGAAGTGGTTAATGTATGTTTTCTAATCAAAATTTAAATTTCCAAAGTAACTAGTAGCCTAACTAAAGTTTTCAAATAATTGTAGTGAAGTAAAAGTACAAATTTTGGCTCTGAGATGTAGTGGGGTAGAAGTAAAAGTACTGGAAATTGGAAATACTCAAGTAAAGTACAAATACCTCAAAATTGTACTAAGTACAGTACTTAGTTACTTTCCACCACTGAGTGGTTGTAAAGGCATATTCATTGATTGCCGAGTCTCGTGGTGGGAGTTCTGGTCTGGTTTTGGTGAATATTAAGTAGTTCTGGTTATTTGGTGGGCGTCACGGGGCCGGGGGGGCACGCACGCACGCACGCACGCACGCACGTATGCACGCACGCACGCACGCACGCACGCACGGTCCACGGACAGACCCGTGAATACTTGACACGTTGTACAGTTGACACGTCGTACTGCTCTCTTCCTGTGTGGACAGGAAGTGGTTCCGTCCTATCTGGCCACCTCTCCCATCTGTTCGGACGGGGCCCTCATGATGCCGCTGGGCGGGGCCACCCAGGGGCCCAGAGGGGGGCCCGGCGGGGGGCCCGGGGGCGCCACGACGATGACGACCAAGAAGAGGAGGAAGAGGAGGAGGAAGGCCCAGCGCCGCAGCGGTGACAGCCCGGAGGACACTGAGGACGAGGACATGTTCACCATCAGCTCTGACGAGGGAGGCTGCAGGTGAGCACGTTCACTATCAGCGCTGACAGGTGAGCACATGTTCACTATCAGCGCTGACAGGTGAGCAGATGTTCACTATCAGCTCTGACAGGTGAGCACATGTTCACTATCAGCTCTGACAGGTGAGCACATGTTCACTATCAGCTCTGACAGGTGAGCAGATGTTCACTATCAGCTCTGGCAGATGAGCAAATGTTCACTATCAGCTCTGACAGGTGAGCACATGTTCACTATCAGCGCTCTGGGAGAACGACACGGCTGAATTCTTTGTTTTAATGAGGTGTTCCATGATGCTGGTTTCGAAGCACGGCTAGAAGGCTGATTCAACCAATCAGAATGCTTCCTCGAAACGACCTGTTGGTATAATCGCCGGTAACACTTTTAAAAAACACATTTATGTGTTTAGTTTTTACAATCAAAAGTCATTTAGTGTTTAGAATTAGAACACTAATCTGTTTGCGGTGACTCGTGTGCTAGTGTTGTGGAATCTGGAAATCCATAATTCTACAATAATGTGTACGTGTATTTACATTCAGTAGACCTGAGTGACTTCTAGCTGTTATCATCCTGTCGGAGGTGTCGGTCCGAGAGCTTGTCTCACTTCAAGCACTTGGCCTGGGACCCCTAAGGTGTGATGGCTTGATTATACTGTAGTTTGTGCTTTTTGTCTTGAGTTCAGTTCCTGTGTGACACACCCAAAGGACATTCACACCTAGGACAGTGGATCAAAAGGCCACAGTGGTCCCAATTCTACTCTCCAGGGGGGTGGTTACAGGCCAGTCTGGTTCAATGTGTATTGTAAACTGTTAACTGTTAAACTGTTAACTGATAAGCAAGTTGATTTTCAATGTAACTTGGTCAGTCTAACGGACGGCATCAGGCCGTCCGGAGGTGCTGTATGCTGTGTGCTGTGTACTCCGAATAAAACATCAAGGAACATCTCACTCTGGCTGCTGCCGTGTCACAATTCTCTCCTGCTCTCCAGTATTTCGTATAGTAGAACTAGAGTGTTTTGGATGTATGTACCCAAAATATACCACAGTGTATTTTATGGTCATAAATAAACATTTGGTATTTAATTGTTACACGCTGGTGTTTAGGTTTTAAACCAGGTCTTTACAGTGTTATCGTGTATCGTTAGGTTTTAAACCAGGTCTTTACAGTGTTATCGTGTATCGTTAGGTTTTAAACCATGTCTTTACAGTGTTATCGTGTATCGTTAGGTTTTAAACCATGTCTTTACAGTGTTATCGTGTATCATTAGGTTTTAAACCAGGTCTTTACAGTGTAATCATGTATCGTGTGGTTTTAAACCAGGTCTTTACAGTGTTATCGTGTATCGTTAGGTTTTAAACCAGGTCTTTACAGTGTAAACGTGTATCGTGTGGTTTTAAACCAGGTCTTTACAGTGCAATCGTGTGGTTTTAAACCAGGTCTTTACAGTGTTATCGTGTATCGTGTTTTAAACCAGGTCTTTACAGTGTTATTGTGTATCGTTAGGTTTTAAACCAGGTCTTTACAGTGTTATCGTGTATCGTTAGGTTTTAAACCATGTCTTTACAGTGTTATCGTGTATCGTTAGGTTTTAAACCAGGTCTTTACAGTGTAATCATGTATCGTGTGGTTTTAAACCAGGTCTTTCCAGTGTTATCGTGTATCGGTAGGTTTTAAACCAGGTCTTTACAGTGTTATCGTGTATCGTGTTTTAAACCAGGTCTTTACAGTGTTATCGTGTATCGGTAGGTTTTAAACCAGGTCTTTACAGTGTTATCGTGTATCGGTAGGTTTTAAACCAGGTCTTTACAGTGTTATCGTGTATCGGTAGGTTTTAAACCAGGTCTTTACAGTGTAATCATGTATCGTGTGGTTTTAAACCAGGTCTTTACAGTGTTATCGTGTATCGTGTTTTAAACCAGGTCTTTACAGTGTTATCGTGTATCGGTAGGTTTTAAACCAGGTCTTTACAGTGTTATCGTGTATCGGTAGGTTTTAAACCAGGTCTTTACAGTGTTATCGTGTATCGTGTTTTAAACCAGGTCTTTACAGTGTTATCGTGTATCGGTAGGTTTTAAACCAGGTCTTTACAGTGTTATCGTGTATCGGTAGGTTTTAAACCAGGTCTTTACAGTGTTATCGTGTATCGGTAGGTTTTAAACCAGGTCTTTACAGTGTAATCATGTATCGTGTGGTTTTAAACCAGGTCTTTACAGTGTTATCGTGTGGTTTTAAACCAGGTCTTTACAGTGTTATCGTTAGGTTTTAAACCAGGTCTTTACAGTGTTATCGTTAGGTTTTGAACCAGGTCTTTACAGTGTTATCGTTAGGTTTTAAACCAGGTCTTTACAGTGTTATCGTGTGGTTTTAAACCAGGTCTTTACAGTGTTATCGTTAGGTTTTAAACCAGGTCTTTACAGTGTTATCGTTAGGTTTTAAACCAGGTCTTTACAGTGTTATCGTTAGGTTTTAAACCAGGTATTTACAGTGTTATCGTTAGGTTTTAAACCAGGTCTTTACAGTGTTATCGTGTGGTTTTAAACCAGGTCTTTACAGTGTTATCGTTAGGTTTTAAACCAGGTATTTACAGTGTTATCGTTAGGTTTTAAACCAGGTCTTTGCAGTGTTATCGTTAGGTTTTAAACCAGGTCTTTACAGTGTTATCGTTAGGTTTTAAACCAGGTCTTTACAGTGTTATCGTTAGGTTTTAAACCAGGTCTTTGCAGTGTTATCGTTAGGTTTTAAACCAGGTCTTTACAGTGTTATCGTGTGGTTTTAAACCAGGTCTTTACAGTGTTATCGTTAGGTTTTAAACCAGGTCTTTACAGTGTTATCGTTAGGTTTTAAACCAGGTCTTTGCAGTGTTATCGTTAGGTTTTAAACCAGGTCTTTACAGTGTTATCGTGTCAGAAGCTAATCCTCCCAGAATGTATTACATCATCGTTCTCTGTGACATCATTGTCTTTCAGGACGAGGACGTCGTTACGTGACGTCCTCAGAGAGGACACGACGGCTCTGAGCGGAGCGTACGCACACAGGTAGACACACACACACACACACACACACACACACACACACACACACACACACACACACACACACACACACACACACACACACACACACACACACACACAAACATATATTGTGACAGTAATCATTCCAGGGTGTGTTCAGTAACAGTGTTAAATAGCTCTATATTGTGACAGTAATCATTGCTATAGTGTGTGTTCAGTAATAGTGTTAAATAGCTCTATATTGTGACAGTAATCATTCCAGGGTGTGTTCAGTAACAGTGTAAATAGCTCTATATTGTAACAGTAATCATTGCTATAGTGTGTGTTCAATAACAGTGTTAAATAGCTCTATATTGTGACAGTAATCATTGCTATAGAGCGTCGCAGCCCCGCCCCCTCGAGAGACCCGGAAAAGAAATCCCCGTTAATTTTCCTCATAGACTTTTCAGAAAGTATTTATTTAAAGACGTTTACGCCGCGGACAAAGCCAACTTTTGTCGTGACAAATCATGACAATAAACACAATGTTTTGGGCCAAACAAATAATTAGAAAGTAGAAAAAAACGGCAGGTTACAGCACTTTTTTTTGTTGTTTTTCTTCTTTGTAATTATTTGTTTGGTCCAAAATATTGTGTTTGTTTTCATGATTTGTCACGACTCGGGTTGGCTTCATACGACGCTTAAAAGGTCTGGCGTCGTCATGAAAGGGGGCGGGACTGCAACGCTCTATCTATAGAGTGTGTTCAGTAACTGTGTTAAATAGCTCTATATTGTGTAATCATTGCTATCATCTCCTCCACACACACACACACACACACACACACACACACACACACACACACACACACACACACACACAGTCCTCACAGCTCCCGCCCCGACTCCCCCAAGAGTGAATCGGAGCTGATGACTCAGCCGTCGCCGTCGGCCAATCAGAATCCAGAGATGCTGTGGGCGTGGGGGGAGCTGCCACAGGCTGCCACGCCCACGGTGAGCACACAGGAACACGATGCAACGCAATGTACATGGCCACGCCCTTAAATATGCATGGTCACGCCCCCTAGATTATTACATAGGCATGGTCACGCCCCCTAGCTCATTAAATATGTATGGCCCCGCCCCATAGTGAAGTGGTCCTACCAGACAGCAACCACTATACAGGCGTATGCAAAGGCTCAACTTATGTAATTCAGTTAGCATTGTTATGTACACACAGTTAATAGTTGTATACTCTTTCATTGTACAGACTAGACCTGTACGTGCCCGTCGCAGTTGGCCACCGGCCTACTTGGGAACGATGCAACTTTGGAACCTAATGATATACGTTGTCATAGCACCCATTTTAACTGTCAGCCGGTGTCCCACATGGAGATCTGTGTGTGAAGACTGCAAACTGAAAAGTGTACTTGGCAATCAATTCGGCCCACTGGCAGAGCCTGATTGGTTGAGCCTCAATTGGCTGAGGCAGAGGCTGGCAATTGCACAGGTGAAAGGAGTTGGCCTCATTAGGCCCACTGGCAGAGCCTGGCCCAGGTGAAAGGAGTTGGCCTCATTAGGCCCACTGGCAGATCGAGCCTGACCAGGTGAAAGGAGTTGGCCTCATTAGGCCCACTGGCAGAGCCTGGCCCAGGTGAAAGGAGTTGGCCTCATTAGGCCCACTGGCAGAGCCTGACCAGAGCCTTTTGTGGTGGTTCTGGAGAACCGTGGGTCCGACCGACTCGGTACCTGGCACTGCACTCCCTGTGGGGGTGTGGAACGCGTGTGTCGAATGTGAAGTCGGTGGGTCAAACGGTTCTCGAGTTACGTGCATTACAACCGTACGCACGCACGCACGCACGCACGCACGCACGCACGCACGCACGCACGCAGAGACGTGACGCATTTATAGTAGGATATTCGACTGTTAGACGGATGTTAGGTTCTAAGCTTAGTTATGATTCTTGATGACTGTTGTTTTATGTATTTGATGAATGAATGTATCATGTGTTGTTCTTGCTTCCTGTAACTCTCTCTGGATTACAAGCTAATTACTCTGCTAAATGCCTCTCTCCCTGCATGTACACTGTAAATACTGTCCTTCTCTCCCTGTCCTTCTCTCCCTGCATGTACACTGTAAATACTGTCCTTCTCTCCCTGCATGTACACTGTAAATACTGTCCTTCTCCCCCTGCATGTACACTGTAAATACTGTCCTTCTCTCCCTGCATGTACACTGTAAATACTATCCTTCTCTCCCTGCATGTACAGCGGTCCTTCCAGCCGCCTGGGGTCTGTCCCGTGTTCGTCCCCGTGTCCCACAGCACGCACTTCAGGGTGATTTCCCCCAAAATGTCCCCCGAGATGTCCCCCGAAACGTCCCCCGAGATGTCCCCCGAGATGTCCCCCGAGATGTCCTCCGGGGGTCCGCAGGTCAACAAGCGCCACCTGCAGGCACTCGCGATGCCCGAGGGGAGCGCGGCACCACCCGTGGTCACCATCGGGGCGGAGTCGGCAGGCACAGGGCCAATAAGAGCGGAGGAGGCAGGCAAAGGGCCAATAGGAGCGGAGGAGGCAGGCACAGGGCCAATACGAGCGGAGTCGGCAGGCACAGGGCCAATAGGAGCGGAGTCGGCAGGCACAGGGCCAATGGGAGCGGAGGAGGCAGGCACAGGGCCAATGGGAGCGGAGGAGGCAGGCACAGGGCCAATGGGAGCGGAGGAGGCCGGCGCTGCACCAATGGAAGCGTCCGACGCTACCGTGATGTCAGAGGTGGAGCAGTGTCGCCACGGGAACAAGGCGGACTCGCCGTCCAAGAGGAAAGGTATTGTATACTCTGTTTATTTAGCTCTATGTTTAAACTAAAAGGTATTGTATACACTATGTTTAAACTCTAAAGGTATTGTATACACTATGTTTAAACTAAAATGTATTGTATACACTATGTTGGGTCTCCATCATGGAAACACATCTGAACATGAATTACATGTCATTACAATTAAACTTCTGTGGAGGTTTTTAAGCATACATGAGTTAAAACAATACACATCATTCTAGAGAGGGCCTGGAGTCTGAAAACAATACACATAATTCTAGAGAGGGCCTGGAGTCTGAAAACAATACACATAATTCTAGAGAGGGCCTGGAGTCTGAAAACAATACACATCATTCTAGAGAGGGCCTGGAGTCTGAAGAGAACAGCAGATTTGAACAGACAAATCAATTCACACAAGAACACAAGAACAAAAGGCCGAAGCTACAAGCTCAGTCCGCGTTGCGTCGTGCGCTTGGGGATCAGTTATTTCCTGCACCTGTTGCCCCCAGAACAGGGATGCTAGGGTTCAACATGTTGCCCCCAGAACAGGGATGCTAGGGTTCAACATGTTGCCCCCAGAACAGGGATGCTAGGGTTCAACATGTTGCCCCCAGAACAGGGATGCTAGGGTTCATAATGTTGCCCCCAGAACAGGGATGCTAGGGTTCAAGTAATTCAAATCACAGACGATCAAAGTGCCAAAGCCTTTGCTCAGTAAACAACAACTCAATAAACAAACACACATTAACAAGTGTCAGCTGATCATGTGACTGTTGTTTTCAGACAAACGAAGTCGCCACCTGGGATCTGATGGCATTTACCTGGATGACATCACTGGGCTGGAGCCTGAAGTGGCAGCGCTCTATTTCCCTAAAAGGTAGGCTGCTGTAGACACGCACGCACGCACGCACGCACGCACGCACGCACGCACGCACGCACGCACGCACACAGTGAGGTGTCGAGGTACAGTGAGGTGCAGTGAGGTGCAGTGAGGTACAGTGAGGTGCAGTGAGGTACAGTGAGGTACAGTGAGGTGCAGTGAGGTACAGTGAGGTGCAGTGAGGTACAGTGAGGTACAGTGAGGTGCAGTGAGGTGCAGTGAGGTGCAGTGAGGTGTTGAGGTACAGTGAGGTGTCGAGGTACAGTGAGGTACAGTGAGGTGCAGTGAGGTACAGTGAGGTACAGTAGGGTACAGTGAGGTGTCGAGGTACAGTGAGGTACAGTGAGGTACAGTGAGGTGCAGTGAGGTACAGTGAGGTACAGTAAGGTACAGTGAGGTGTCGAGGTACAGTGAGGTACAGTAAGGTGCAGTGAGGTACAGTGAGGTGCAGTGAGGTACAGTGAGGTACAGTAAGGTACAGTAAGGTACAGTGAGGTGTCGAGGTACAGTAAGGTACAGTGAGGTACAGTGAGGTACAGTGAGGTGCAGTGAAGTGCAGTGAGGTACAGTGAGGTACAGTGCGGTGCAGTGAGGTACAGTGAGGTACAGTGAGGTACAGTATGGTACAGTGAGGTGCAGTAAGGTACAGTGAGGTGCAGTGAGGTACAGTGAGGTACAGTGAGGTACAGTGAGGTGCAGTGAGGTGCAGTGAGGTGCAGTGAGGTACAGTAAGGTGCAGTGAGGTGTCGAGGTACAGTGAGGTGTCGAGGTACAGTGAGGTGTCGAGGTACAGTGAGGTACAGTGAGGTGCAGTGAGGTACAGTGAGGTACAGTGAGGTACAGTGAGGTACAGTGAGGTGCAGTGAGGTGCAGTGAGGTACAGTGAGGTGCAGTGAGGTACAGGGAGGTACAGTAAGGTACAGTAAGGTACAGTGAGGTACAGTGAGGTACAGTGAGGTGCAGTGAAGTGCAGTGAGGTACAGTGAGGTGCAGTGAGGTACAGTGAGGTACAGTGAGGTGCAGTGAAGTGCAGTGAGGTACAGTGAGGTGCAGTGAGGTACAGTAAGGTACAGTGAGGTACAGTGAGGTGCAGTGAGGTACAGTGAGGTGCAGTGAGGTACAGTGAGGTACAGTGAGGTGCAGTGAGGTACAGTAAGGTACAGTGAGGTACAGTGAGGTGCAGTGAGGTACAGTGAGGTGCAGTGAGGTACAGTGAGGTGCAGTGAGGTGCAGTGAGGTGCAGTGAGGGTGCCGAGGTGCAGTGAGGTACAGTGAGGTACAGTGAGGTACAGTGAGGTACAGTGAGGTACAGTGAGGTACATTGAGGTGCAGTGAGGTGCAGTGAGGTGAGGTACAGTAAGGTACAGTGAGGTACAGTTAGGTACAGTTAGGTACAGTGAGGTACAGTGAGGTGCAGTGAGGTGCAGTGAGGTCCAGTGAGGTATAGTGAGGTACAGTGAGGTGCAGTGAGGTGCAGTGAGGTACAGTGAGGTGCAGTGAGGTATAGTGAGGTTCAGTGAGGTACAGTGAGGTGCAGTGAGGTGCAGTGAGGTACAGTGAGGTGCAGTGAGGTACAGTGCGGTACAGTGAGGTGCAGTGAGGTACAGTGAGGTGCAGTGAGGTACAGTGAGGTGCAGTGAGGTACAGTGAGGTACAGTGAGGTACAGTGAGGTGCAGTGAGGTGCAGTGAGGTACAGTGAGGTGCAGTGAGGTACAGTGCGGTACAGTGAGGTGCAGTGAGGTACAGTGAGGTACAATGAGGTACAGTGAGGTACAGTGAGGTGCAGTGAGGTACAGTGAGGTACAGTGAGGTGCAGTGAGGTACAGTGAGGTACAGTAAGGTACAGTAAGGTACAGTGAGTTACAGTGAGGTGCAGTGAGGTACAGTGAGGTATAGTGAGGTGCAGTTAGGTCCAGTGAGGTATAGTGAGGTACAGTGAGGTACAGTGAGGTGCAGTGAGGTATAGTGAGGTTCAGTGAGGTACAGTGAGGTACAGTGAGGTCCAGTGAGGTACAGTAAGGTACAGTATGGTACAGTGAGGTGCAGTAAGGTACAGTGAGGTACAGTGAGGTGCAGTGAGGTACAGTGAGGTGCAGTGAGGTACAGTGAGGTGCAGTGAGGTACAGTAAGGTACAGTGAGTTGCAGTGAGGTGCAGTGAGGTACAGTGAGGTACAGTGAGGTGCAGTGAGGTACAGTGAGGTACAGTGAGGTGCAGTGAGGTACAGTGAGGTGCAGTGAGGTGCAGTGAGGTACAGTGAGGTACAGTGAGGTGCAGTGAGGGTGCCGAGGTGCAGTGAGGTACAGTGAGGTACAGTGAGGTGCAGTGAGGTGCAGTGAGGTACAGTGAGGTACAGTGAGTTGCAGTGAGGTACAGTGAGGTGCAGTGAGGTACAGTGAGGTGCAGTGAGGTGCAGTGAGGTACAGTGAGGTACAGTGAGGTGCAGTGAGGTACAGTAAGGTACAGTGAGGTACAGTGAGGTGCAGTGAGGGTGCCGAGGTGCAGTGAGGTACAGTGAGGTACAGTGAGGTGCAGTGAGGTACAGTGAGGTACAGTGAGGTACAGTGAGGTGCAGTGAGGTACAGTGAGGTACAGTGAGGTGCAGTGAGGTACAGTGAGGTACAGTGAGGTGCAGTGAGGTACAGTGAGGTACAGTGAGGTGCAGTGAGGTGCAGTGAGGTGCAGTGAGGGTGCCGAGGTGCAGTGAGGGTGCCGAGGTGCACAAATTAAATAAAAACATTTTCGTTAACTGAACTAAATAAAAACTAGAAAAGGAAAAGAAAAAACGAGAACTAACTGAAATGTGTGTTTACATAACTAACTATAACTAACTGAAATGATAGACCTTAGTTTTCGGTTATTGTTTTTTTTGCCAATAACTTAATTTTTAAATGTGATGTTTTCTTGAGAATACTGACTCTGTCCCTTTTCAACCCTACACCTGACTTATCCCATTCTGGGCGGGATGCCTTTTGGTGTTTTAACCATTATTTTAAACGTTAGCTGTTGAAAAATAGCAGATCTACAAGCTCGTAGCGCGGCACCGAGTGCCTTTGAAAAATTGCAAAAAATGTGGCACAAATCTTTGAATATATTTTCTTTCAGAGCGAACATTCACATGGGGGGTTAGGGTTAGGGGTTAGGGTTTCATATCAAGGGGTCCTTGATATGAAATAGTTTGAGCACCACTGACAGAAACATGAGGTTTTTCAGAAAACTGTCAGGATTTAGAAGACATTTTGTGGAATCGACCTCATGTCTAAATGGGTGAATCACCAGGTGGAGGATTGAAAAGGGGCAGAAAAACACTAAAACTAATAAACTAAAACTAATGAAAACTAAAACTATGAACTATATGAAAAAATGTGGATAAAACAAGTCAAAATGGACTAAAAGTAAAACAAGGTAAAATCCAGAACTATTTTAACGTTGCAGCTCGGGAGGAGACAGCGGCGTGGACACCTACTGTGACAACATGGCCGACCTGCCCGCTATCGCCATCTCCCTGTGTGGAGGACTCAGTGACCACAGGCAGCTCACCATAGGTAACAACAGCGCCATCTCCCTGTGTGGAGGACTCAGTGACCACTGTTTCTATGTCAGTGGTTCTCAAACATTTTCATGTCAAGGACCCCCAAACATAGGCTATATGTATTTCAACACCATGGAGCCAGTATGGGTTAATGTCCGTCACTTGGCCTGTTATCAACACCATGCCATGGAGCCAGTATGGGTTAATGTCTGTCACCAGGCCTGTTATCAACACCATGGAGCCAGTATGGGTTAATGTCTGTCACCAGGCCTGTTATCAACACCATGGAGCCAGTATGGGTTAATGTCTGTCACCAGGCCTGTTATCAACACCATGGAGTCAGTATGGGTTAATGTCTGTCACCAGGCCTGTTATCAACACCATGGAGCCAGTATGGGTTAATGTCTGTCACCAGGCCTGTTATCAACACCATGGAGCCAGTATGGGTTAATGTCTGTCACCAGGCCTGTTATCAACACCATGGAGCCAGTATGGGTTAATGTCTGTCACCAGGCCTGTTATCAACACCATGGAGCCAGTATGGGTTAATGTCTGTCACCAGGCCTGTTATCAACACCATGGAGCCAGTATGGGTTAATGTCTGTCACCAGGCCTGTTATCAACACCATGGAGCCAGTATGGGTTAATGTCTGTCACCAGGCCTGTTATCAACACCATGGAGCCAGTATGGGTTAATGTCTGTCACCAGGCCTGTTATCAACACCATGCCATGGAGCCAGTATGGGTTAATGTCTGTCACCAGGCCTGTTATCAACACCATGCCATGGAGCCAGTATGGGTTAATGTCTGTCACCAGGCCTGTTATCAACACCATGGAGCCAGTATGGGTTAATGTCCGTCACCAGGCCTGTTATCAACACCATGGAGCCAGTATGGGTTAATGTCTGTCACCAGGCCTGTTATCAACACCATGCCATGGAGCCAGTATGGGTTAATGTCTGTCACCAGGCCTGTTATCAACACCATGGAGCCAGTATGGGTTAATGTCTGTCACCAGGCCTGTTATCAACACCATGGAGCCAGTATGGGTTAATGTCTGTCACCAGGCCTGTTATCAACACCATGCCATGGAGCCAGTATGGGTTAATGTCTGTCACCAGGCCTGTTATCAACACCATGGAGCCAGTATGGGTTAATGTCTGTCACCAGGCCTGTTATCAACACCATGGAGCCAGTATGGGTTAATGTCCGTCACCAGGCCTGTTATCAACACCATGCCATGGAGCCAGTATGGGTTAATGTCTGTCACCAGGCCTGTTATCAACACCATGGAGCCAGTATGGGTTAATGTCTGTCACCAGGCCTGTTATCAACACCATGGAGCCAGTATGGGTTAATGTCCGTCACCAGGCCTGTTATCAACACCATGGAGCCAGTATGGGTTAATGTCCGTCACCAGGCCTGTTATCAACACCATGGAGTCAGTATGGGTTAATGTCTGTCACCAGGCCTGTTATCAACACCATGGAGCCAGTATGGGTTAATGTCTGTCACCAGGCCTGTTATCAACACCATGCCATGGAGCCAGTATGGGTTAATGTCTGTCACCAGGCCTGTTATCAACACCATGGAGCCAGTATGGGTTAATGTCTGTCACCAGGCCTGTTATCAACACCATGGAGCCAGTATGGGTTAATGTCTGTCACCAGGCCTGTTATCAACACCATGGAGCCAGTATGGGTTAATGTCTGTCACCAGGCCTGTTATCAACACCATGGAGCCAGTATGGGTTAATGTCCGTCACCAGGCCTGTTATCAACACCATGGAGCCAGTATGGGTTAATGTCCGTCACCAGGCCTGTTATCAACACCATGCCATGGAGCCAGTATGGGTTAATGTCTGTCACCAGGCCTGTTATCAACACCATGGAGCCAGTATGGGTTAATGTCCGTCACCAGGCCTGTTATCAACACCATGGAGCCAGTATGGGTTAATGTCCGTCACCAGGCCTGTTATCAACACCATGGAGCCAGTATGGGTTAATGTCTGTCACCAGGCCTGTTATCAACACCATGCCATGGAGCCAGTATGGGTTAATGTCTGTCACCAGGCCTGTTATCAACACCATGGAGCCAGTATGGGTTAATGTCTGTCACCAGGCCTGTTATCAACACCATGGAGCCAGTATGGGTTAATGTCCGTCACCAGGCCTGTTATCAACCCCATGGAGCCAGTATGGGTTAATGTCTGTCACCAGGCCTGTTATCAACACCATGGAGCCAGTATGGGTTAATGTCCGTCACCAGGCCTGTTATCAACACCATGGAGCCAGTATGGGTTAATGTCCGTCACCAGGCCTGTTATCAACACCATGGAGCCAGTATGGGTTAATGTCCGTCACCAGGCCTGTTATCAACACCATGGAGCCAGTATGGGTTAATGTCTGTCACCAGGCCTGTTATCAACACCATGGAGCCAGTATGGGTTAATGTCTGTCACCAGGCCTGTTATCAACACCATGGAGCCAGTATGGGTTAATGTCCGTCACCAGGCCTGTTATCAACACCATGGAGCCAGTATGGGTTAATGTCTGTCACCAGGCCTGTTATCAACACCATGCCATGGAGCCAGTATGGGTTAATGTCTGTCACCAGGCCTGTTATCAACACCATGGAGCCAGTATGGGTTAATGTCTGTCACCAGGCCTGTTATCAACACCATGGAGCCAGTATGGGTTAATGTCTGTCACCAGGCCTGTTATCAACACCATGGAGCCAGTATGGGTTAATGTCTGTCACCAGGCCTGTTATCAACACCATGGAGCCAGTATGGGTTAATGTCCGTCACCAGGCCTGTTATCAACACCATGCCATGGAGCCAGTATGGGTTAATGTCTGTCACCAGGCCTGTTATCAACACCATGGAGCCAGTATGGGTTAATGTCCGTCACCAGGCCTGTTATCAACACCATGCCATGGAGCCAGTATGGGTTAATGTCTGTCACCAGGCCTGTTATCAACACCATGGAGCCAGTATGGGTTAATGTCTGTCACCAGGCCTGTTATCAACACCATGGAGCCAGTATGGGTTAATGTCTGTCACCAGGCCTGTTATCAACACCATGCCATGGAGCCAGTATGGGTTAATGTCTGTCACCAGGCCTGTTATCAACACCATGGAGCCAGTATGGGTTAATGTCTGTCACCAGGCCTGTTATCAACACCATGGAGCCAGTATGGGTTAATGTCCGTCACCAGGCCTGTTATCAACACCATGGAGTCAGTATGGGTTAATGTCTGTCACCAGGCCTGTTATCAACACCATGGAGTCAGTATGGGTTAATGTCCGTCACCAGGCCTGTTATCAACACCATGGAGCCAGTATGGGTTAATGTCTGTCACCAGGCCTGTTATCAACACCATGGAGCCAGTATGGGTTAATGTCTGTCACCAGGCCTGTTATCAACACCATGGAGCCAGTATGGGTTAATGTCCGTCACCAGGCCTGTTATCAACACCATGCCATGGAGCCAGTATGGGTTAATGTCCGTCACCAGGCCTGTTATCAACACCATGCCATGGAGCCAGTATGGGTTAATGTCCGTCACCAGGCCTGTTATCAACACCATGCCATGGAGCCAGTATGGGTTAATGTCTGTCACCAGGCCTGTTATCAACACCATGGAGCCAGTATGGGTTAATGTCTGTCACCAGGCCTGTTATCAACACCATGCCATGGAGCCAGTATGGGTTAATGTCTGTCACCAGGCCTGTTATCAACACCATGCCATGGAGCCAGTATGGGTTAATGTCTGTCACCAGGCCTGTTATCAACACCATGGAGCCAGTATGGGTTAATGTCTGTCACCAGGCCTGTTATCAACACCATGCCATGGAGCCAGTATGGGTTAATGTCTGTCACCAGGCCTGTTATCAACACCATGGAGCCAGTATGGGTTAATGTCTGTCACCAGGCCTGTTATCAACACCATGGAGCCAGTATGGGTTAATGTCTGTCACCAGGCCTGTTATCAACACCATGGAGCCAGTATGGGTTAATGTCTGTCACCAGGCCTGTTATCAACACCATGGAGCCAGTATGGGTTAATGTCTGTCACCAGGCCTGTTATCAACACCATGGAGCCAGTATGGGTTAATGTCTGTCACCAGGCCTGTTATCAACACCATGGAGCCAGTATGGGTTAATGTCTGTCACCAGGCCTGTTATCAACACCATGGAGCCAGTATGGGTTAATGTCTGTCACCAGGCCTGTTATCAACACCATGGAGCCAGTATGGGTTAATGTCTGTCACCAGGCCTGTTATCAACACCATGCCATGGAGCCAGTATGGGTTAATGTCTGTCACCAGGCCTGTTATCAACACCATGCCATGGAGCCAGTATGGGTTAATGTCCGTCACCAGGCCTGTTATCAACACCATGCCATGGAGCCAGTATGGGTTAATGTCCGTCACCAGGCCTGTTATCAACACCATGGAGCCAGTATGGGTTAATGTCTGTCACCAGGCCTGTTATCAACACCATGCCATGGAGCCAGTATGGGTTAATGTCCGTCACCAGGCCTGTTATCAACACCATGGAGCCAGTATGGGTTAATGTCCGTCACCAGGCCTGTTATCAACACCATGGAGCCAGTATGGGTTAATGTCCGTCACCAGGCCTGTTATCAACACCATGGAGCCAGTATGGGTTAATGTCCGTCACCAGGCCTGTTATCAACACCATGGAGCCAGTATGGGTTAATGTCTGTCACCAGGCCTGTTATCAACACCATGCCATGGAGCCAGTATGGGTTAATGTCTGTCACCAGGCCTGTTATCAACACCATGGAGCCAGTATGGGTTAATGTCTGTCACCAGGCCTGTTATCAACACCATGGAGTCAGTATGGGTTAATGTCTGTCACCAGGCCTGTTATCAACACCATGCCATGGAGCCAGTATGGGTTAATGTCTGTCACCAGGCCTGTTATCAACACCATGGAGTCAGTATGGGTTAATGTCCGTCACCAGGCCTGTTATCAACACCATGCCATGGAGCCAGTATGGGTTAATGTCTGTCACCAGGCCTGTTATCAACACCATGGAGCCAGTATGGGTTAATGTCTGTCACCAGGCCTGTTATCAACACCATGGAGCCAGTATGGGTTAATGTCTGTCACCAGGCCTGTTATCAACACCATGGAGCCAGTATGGGTTAATGTCTGTCACCAGGCCTGTTATCAACACCATGGAGCCAGTATGGGTTAATGTCTGTCACCAGGCCTGTTATCAACACCATGGAGCCAGTATGGGTTAATGTCTGTCACCAGGCCTGTTATCAACACCATGGAGTCAGTATGGGTTAATGTCTGTCACCAGGCCTGTTATCAACACCATGGAGCCAGTATGGGTTAATGTCTGTCACCAGGCCTGTTATCAACACCATGGAGCCAGTATGGGTTAATGTCCGTCACCAGGCCTGTTATCAACACCATGCCATGGAGCCAGTATGGGTTAATGTCTGTCACCAGGCCTGTTATCAACACCATGGAGCCAGTATGGGTTAATGTCTGTCACCAGGCCTGTTATCAACACCATGCCATGGAGCCAGTATGGGTTAATGTCTGTCACCAGGCCTGTTATCAACACCATGGAGCCAGTATGGGTTAATGTCTGTCACCAGGCCTGTTATCAACACCATGCCATGGAGCCAGTATGGGTTAATGTCTGTCACCAGGCCTGTTATCAACACCATGGAGCCAGTATGGGTTAATGTCTGTCACCAGGCCTGTTATCAACACCATGCCATGGAGCCAGTATGGGTTAATGTCTGTCACCAGGCCTGTTATCAACACCATGGAGCCAGTATGGGTTAATGTCTGTCACCAGGCCTGTTATCAACACCATGGAGTCAGTATGGGTTAATGTCTGTCACCAGGCCTGTTATCAACACCATGCCATGGAGCCAGTATGGGTTAATGTCTGTCACCAGGCCTGTTATCAACACCATGGAGTCAGTATGGGTTAATGTCTGTCACCAGGCCTGTTATCAACACCATGGAGCCAGTATGGGTTAATGTCTGTCACCAGGCCTGTTATCAACACCATGGAGTCAGTATGGGTTAATGTCTGTCACCAGGCCTGTTATCAACACCATGCCATGGAGCCAGTATGGGTTAATGTCTGTCACCAGGCCTGTTATCAACACCATGGAGCCAGTATGGGTTAATGTCTGTCACCAGGCCTGTTATCAACACCATGGAGCCAGTATGGGTTAATGTCTGTCACCAGGCCTGTTATCAACACCATGCCATGGAGCCAGTATGGGTTAATGTCTGTCACCAGGCCTGTTATCAACACCATGGAGCCAGTATGGGTTAATGTCTGTCACCAGGCCTGTTATCAACACCATGGAGCCAGTATGGGTTAATGTCTGTCACCAGGCCTGTTATCAACACCATGGAGCCAGTATGGGTTAATGTCTGTCACCAGGCCTGTTATCAACACCATGGAGCCAGTATGGGTTAATGTCCGTCACCAGGCCTGTTATCAACACCATGGAGCCAGTATGGGTTAATGTCTGTCACCAGGCCTGTTATCAACACCATGGAGCCAGTATGGGTTAATGTCTGTCACCAGGCCTGTTATCAACACCATGGAGCCAGTATGGGTTAATGTCTGTCACCAGGCCTGTTATCAACACCATGGAGCCAGTATGGGTTAATGTCCGTCACCAGGCCTGTTATCAACACCATGGAGCCAGTATGGGTTAATGTCCGTCACCAGGCCTGTTATCAACACCATGGAGCCAGTATGGGTTAATGTCTGTCACCAGGCCTGTTATCAACACCATGGAGCCAGTATGGGTTAATGTCTGTCACCAGGCCTGTTATCAACACCATGGAGCCAGTATGGGTTAATGTCTGTCACCAGGCCTGTTATCAACACCATGGAGCCAGTATGGGTTAATGTCTGTCACCAGGCCTGTTATCAACACCATGGAGCCAGTATGGGTTAATGTCTGTCACCAGGCCTGTTATCAACACCATGGAGCCAGTATGGGTTAATGTCCGTCACCAGGCCTGTTATCAACACCATGGAGCCAGTATGGGTTAATGTCTGTCACCAGGCCTGTTATCAACACCATGGAGCCAGTATGGGTTAATGTCTGTCACCAGGCCTGTTATCAACACCATGGAGCCAGTATGGGTTAATGTCCGTCACCAGGCCTGTTATCAACACCATGGAGCCAGTATGGGTTAATGTCCGTCACCAGGCCTGTTATCAACACCATGGAGCCAGTATGGGTTAATGTCCGTCACCAGGCCTGTTATCAACACCATGGAGCCAGTATGGGTTAATGTCTGTCACCAGGCCTGTTATCAACACCATGGAGCCAGTATGGGTTAATGTCTGTCACCAGGCCTGTTATCAACACCATGGAGCCAGTATGGGTTAATGTCTGTCACCAGGCCTGTTATCAACACCATGGAGCCAGTATGGGTTAATGTCTGTCACCAGGCCTGTTATCAACACCATGGAGCCAGTATGGGTTAATGTCCGTCACCAGGCCTGTTATCAACACCATGGAGCCAGTATGGGTTAATGTCCGTCACCAGGCCTGTTATCAACACCATGGAGCCAGTATGGGTTAATGTCCGTCACCAGGCCTGTTATCAACACCATGGAGCCAGTATGGGTTAATGTCTGTCACCAGGCCTGTTATCAACACCATGGAGCCAGTATGGGTTAATGTCTGTCACCAGGCCTGTTATCAACACCATGGAGCCAGTATGGGTTAATGTCTGTCACCAGGCCTGTTATCAACACCATGGAGCCAGTATGGGTTAATGTCTGTCACCAGGCCTGTTATCAACACCATGGAGCCAGTATGGGTTAATGTCTGTCACCAGGCCTGTTATCAACACCATGGAGCCAGTATGGGTTAATGTCCGTCACCAGGCCTGTTATCAACACCATGGAGCCAGTATGGGTTAATGTCTGTCACCAGGCCTGTTATCAACACCATGGAGTCAGTATGGGTTAATGTCTGTCACCAGGCCTGTTATCAACACCATGGAGCCAGTATGGGTTAATGTCTGTCACCAGGCCTGTTATCAACACCATGGAGTCAGTATGGGTTAATGTCTGTCACCAGGCCTGTTATCAACACCATGGAGCCAGTATGGGTTAATGTCTGTCACCAGGCCTGTTATCAACACCATGCCATGGAGCCAGTATGGGTTAATGTCTGTCACCAGGCCTGTTATCAACACCATGGAGCCAGTATGGGTTAATGTCTGTCACCAGGCCTGTTATCAACACCATGGAGCCAGTATGGGTTAATGTCCGTCACCAGGCCTGTTATCAACACCATGGAGCCAGTATGGGTTAATGTCTGTCACCAGGCCTGTTATCAACACCATGCCATGGAGCCAGTATGGGTTAATGTCTGTCACCAGGCCTGTTATCAACA
>NW_027637434.1:35000-47500 GCF_951216825.1 Electrona antarctica | reverse complement strand
TCTCTCTCTCTGTCTGTCTGTGTGTCTCTCTCTCTCTGTCTGTCTGTGTGTCTCTCTCTCTCTGTCTGTCTGTGTGTCTCTCTCTCTCTCTGTCTGTCTGTGTGTCTCTCTCTCTCTGTCTGTCTGTGTGTCTCTCTCTCTCTGTCTGTCTGTGTGTCTCTCTCTCTCTCTGTCTGTCTGTGTGTCTCTCTCTCTCTCGCGCTTTAATCATAAATGGTAATTGGTCAATACGTTATATTATTTATATATAGTCCACATTTATGTCTGCCTGGCTCAGCTGGGTCGGGTCTCTCGGAATGTCGGAAATAATAGGAATTCGGTCGGACTCGGCGCAGCAATTTGAAAGAAATATCGGAACGTGTCGGAATCGGACGAAATTGTCACGGATCCATTCGGGTTTGGTTTAACTATTTGAAAATATTTTCGGAACGGGTCGGAATCGGTAACATGTCACAGATTAATTTAAAGAGTAAAGAGAGCCTACTGTCAGCTGTCCAGCAGTCCAAATATTATTAAATTAAATTTCAGAATGGTAGACCTGAGGCCTACCATATACCAGGCCTCAAGCCTGAGGCCTATACCAGGCCTGAGGCCTACCATTCAAGCCTGAGGCCTATACCAGGCCTGAGGCCTACCATTCAAGCCTGAGGCCTATACCAAGCCTGAGGCCTATACCAAGCCTGAGGCCTACCATTCAAGCCTGAGGCCTATACCAGGCCTGAGGCCTACCATTCAAGCCTGAGGCCTATACCAGGCCTGAGGCCTATACCAGGCCTGAGGCCTATACCAGGCCTGAGGCCTATACCAGGCCTGAGGCCTACCATTGCGTGGCACATCTATGTACGGAACGTCTATGTTCACAGGCGTCATGCTTCACTGCGCATGCCTAGAACTTTGCTCTTAACCCTTAGACTACCGTTGACGGAATTGACGGATTGGATTAATTAATCCAGACCTACCGTTGACGGAATTGACGGATTGACGGTTTTTGGGTGCACAGGCTAGGGGGGGGTCTTACCCAACTTGTCACAAAGTGTCGTGTTGCTGTGATCAATGGTTGGTTCACAATTAATTGTTCAGCCACTACAGTCACTACAGCACAACAAGGCTTATTCAAATGTTATTACCCCCCAAATGTAAATCACAACATTCAGTAGCCCTGAAACATGAGCGTCGGCCGTCGTGTGAACCGTGGCTATCATAGCACAGTCATTCAACACTTCTACACCTCCTTTCATCTGTGTCGGAATTACCTCAATGTCCCAAGCCAACAAACAATACAAAACGCTGATCAAAGGACCACACAACGCCATCACAACAGCACAACAGCCAGCCACACAACAGCAGCTCCAGGGGGAGGGAGGGGGGGGAAGCCGCGGCTCCGGTAACCCATTCCACACAACCACCAAAAAAAAAAAAACGACAACTTTCTCTCCATTTTTTTATTTGTGTCACTCTGACCCCAGGTCCCAAGCCAACGAACGATAGGAAAAACGCTGATCAAAGCTATATGTTTGCACACAAGACATCAGCACAGCATCACATCAAAAGAAAAAAAAAACAACAACTTTATGTGTTTTAGCTCCGAGGTCTAGCTGCCCCGTAATGCAAAACAAGCGACCGATCGCCTAAACAACGCCTAAAAATCAAAGGAAACCAATCAAAACAAATACTGGCATATAAAAAGGCGTGTGATTTTCCCACCGATTTGTGGGAGTAGGTCGTATTGAAGTGGAGCGTGAAGACGTGTTTGAGAGAGAGAGCGAGATATCGGTATTTTTGAGTGAGTTTGTTACCTTGTTGGCGTGTGTTGTCCGAGTTTGAGTGTCATGTCGGCTCGTAAGCTTACACCGTACGGTCCTGCGGGGCGTGGAAAGAGCCGTGGTGGAGGAGGAGGTGATGATGATCATGCCGACGATCCCAAACCTGGGCCCGTAGCTCCAGCGTTTCCAAGTCAAGCCGGGCGAGGAAAGGCCCAGAGACGCCGCCGTGGTGGTGGTGGTGGAGGAGGTGATGATGATGATCATCGCGACGAGTCCAAACCTGGGCCCGTAGCGCCTCCAGCCTTTCCAATTCCAATTCAAGCCGGGCGAGGAAAGGTCCAGAGACGCGGTGGTGGAGGTGATCATCATCATCGCGTTAGCGACGAGTCCAAACCTGGGCCGAGTGGTGTAGCTCCAGCCTTTCCAGTTCCAGGCGGGCGAGGAAAGGTCGCGAAACACCGCCGCGGGGGTGGTGGAGGTGGAGGAGGAGGTGCTGCTGGCGACGAGTCCAAACCTGGGCCGAGTGGTGTAGCTCCAGGCGGGCGAGGAAAGGTCGCGAAACACCGCCGCGGGGGTGGTGGAGGTGGAGGAGGAGGTGCTGCTGGCGACGATGCCATACCGGGGCCCAGTGTCGCTCCAAGCGTTACAGCTCGTGGCCGGTCCAGTGGTACCCGTGGGGGGCGCAGGCTTCCGCTAGCTCCGGGCCGTGGTCAGTCGACGCTGGATGCGTTTATCCGTGCCATCCCCCGGCCTGATACGGGTTCTGAGTTCGAGAATGAAGAGGAAGATGAACCACAGCATTTGATCAAGTTATCCCAGTCTTCTATTCCGATCGATCCTGGTCAGTCCATCCATCCTGTTTCCCTCCCATCATCCCAGTCTTCTCATGTGTCGGGTGCGTCGACTCCACGTTCCCGTCACACCCGTGCATGGTTGGAAAGACAGCGGCTAGAGTCTCCATACAGCTCGCACAATAGTTTACATCAATCTCCTCTCAAGTCTGGGCTCGATTCTGGAGACGAGAGTTCCGGCCAGTCTTGGTCACCGACGCGTGCACGGCGCAGCGGCAGGGACGAGCGACGATTTACCGATGGTAAGCGTATAGGCCAGACCTATTTATGTAATTATTTATTTATGTAATATTTATTTGAATCGCTAAAATGTAAGTTGTTAGTCTGGATAGTGTCTAATTCATGCATATTGATTTGTATTCTTTTTTTTTTTAACCTTTTTGTAGAGCGATCTGACGAGTTTACCTGGACTTCTTCTGACGAGTCAGACCAATACGGCTCGTCAGAATACGAAGATGAGTCGTCTCTTTACTCTGGAGGCAAGATTTGTTTTATTCATTTTCAGAACTAACTAAATTGCAACTGTCTGGGACTGTCTGAATGATGTCATTCAAGCAAAAAAATAATCATATAAAATAGTGCACATCACCCTAGATTGTTGTTATCTGACTAAAATATATATTGTATGGTCTGCGCCATTTTCAGATGTCGAGATACGTGATGCACCCCCGCCACCAGATGCCGCTGTTGGTGCTGGCAGGACAGGCAGAGGTAAGCTACAGTGTGTGTGTGTGGGGGGTAATAAGTAATTATTATGTATGTGGGCTCTATTTACATCGATATATTTTATTGTGAGCTTGTAGATTGGCTATTTGAACTATTCAAATAGGTTAAAAAAAAAGGCAAATAAGTTTAGGTATAAGGGGTTTAGCATGTCAATCAAGCATGTCATTCAAGCTGGGTGTGCACATCCTATATTATCTATAGGAGTGCAGTTACATTTCTGCACTATTGCACACAAAATGCAAAATTCATTTATGTGTGTGTGTGTGTGTGTGTGTGTGTGTGTGTGTGTGGGGGGTAATAAGTAATTATGTATATGCATTTTCAGGTCTGAAGAGGTCTGCATCTCTCCAGCCCAGTGATGGTGGTGATCCATTTGACTTGGAAGGTAACCTATAGTTATGTAATTTCAGAACTAAATGGCAACTGAGACTGTGGGGTCTATTTACATCGATATATTGTATTGTGAGCTTGTAGATTGGCTATTTGAACTATTCAAAAATGGTGAAAAAAAAGGCAAAGAAGTTTAGGTACAAGGGGTTTAGCATGTTATTATTCAAGCATGTCATTCAAGCTGGGTGTGCACATCCTATATTTATCTAAATAATAAATATATATTGTACTGTGTTTTCAGCTAAGAGTGCAAGGGAAGCGACACCACAACCACCCGATGCTGCTGTTGGCAGAGCAGGCAGAGGTAACATTACATTTCTTCACACAAATAAAATGCATTTATTGTATTGTATATGTAAATAGTGTGTTTATGGTAAATAATTATTTATTTCTTTATAATTCTAGGTCGGGGAAGGGGAAGAGGAAGGCCTGCACCTCACCAGCCCACTGATCCAGAGGCCGCTGTTGGCAGCACAGGCAGGGGTACGTTTATTTTTCTGTATATCACACTTACACACACAATGTCCATCCATCTTCAACCGCTTATCCGTAGTCTGGTTGCGGGGGCAACAGCTCTAGAGAGCTCTAGATTTCCCTCTCCAATTCACAAAGTATGTATTGTATATGTACTTGCATATCACACTTACACACACACACACACAATGTCCATCCATCTTCAACCGCTTATCCGTAGTCTGGTTGCGGGGGCAACAGCTCTTTTGCATACAAACACTCATTGGGCTAAATTTGGCCATAGAAACTTGCCAAAATGTGATCATGTCAGCACATTTGGGCAAGTTGCTATGGCCAAATTTAGCCCAATGAGTGTTTTTATGCAAAACTAATGCTTGGAATGGATTCAGCATCATGAAAACCCTCTAGTTTGACATGTCACATGTTATTTAAAGCAAAAGGAAATCTAGAAAATATTTGCCTTATATAGGATGTCAATGGTGGCCATACTGTACAGGCCATTTTCAACACTTCCCCTCAGACAATTCCAGGCAACTTTTTTTCTGTTATTCAGGATATATTGAAGATGCAAAATCAGCTGAGTTTGTTTTTTTTGCAATTAGTTAGAGGTTGATCCTGTATTTTACATAGAATTCCTGTACTAAGAGAGGACAGTGCTCCAGAGGGTCCCCAGGAACAAGTGCTGACCGTTAACTAAATTGCTTCATATTCGAAGAATTTCACCAGGTACTTTCAGCTTTGTGGACCCTTACATGTAGCAGGTGATTATTTCAGAAACTATGGGTTTTTGCAAAAATGGCCTACCCCAAGTTACCTCCCACATCAAGGAACTTGTGGTTAAACGTTCAGCTTTGTGGACTTTCTTTAAAATGTAAGAAATCTGTGCATTTCAATCAACTGTGGTTTGGGTCGACTAAAATCATTTCAGTCAACTAAAAATACAAACATATATATCAGAATTAGCCATACTACTCACTGATAGATGCAGCCTCCACCTCACCAACTGACAGACTGAGTGAGTGAGTGAGTGAGTGAGTGAAGTGAAACACATTTCAGCTCTGAGCCATTAATGAAATCTCAATCAACTTGTATTAACCTACATTTATAAGGTGACATTTATTATACAGCTCGAAAATATAGCCACTCTACAAGCTCACAACTGGTTGTGGACACTTCTATAGGTCTGACTATGCTATTATTTTCTGTGTGGGACTTGCCAAGTCGCCAGAGCAATGGTAAAGTGTCATTTTTAAATTATGGAGAGAAAAGTCGAGAGTCGGGATCTGGAGACGCACATAGTGTGACATGCTGACAGACAATGAAAGAAACATGTTCAACTTCCACTCACAATTTAGGTGGCATTTAAAATGCGGTACTTATTCATTCATTAAAAAATATGATTGCCACCTCATAAGTGTAAATATAAAATCAAGTATAATATAGCCTACAATTTAAACCTGCTATTGCAGTGATTTTATCCTGTGTTCAATGCGTTTCTGCGTTTGTGTGTGGACTCAGATATCTCTGTCGTATGGGCAGGGATTTTTTCTAAAACAGAGGACGAAAATATCCGTTTTGCAAAAGATCCAGATACGTCTGGCCTGGGCCTGAGTGAGTGAGTGAGCGAGCGAAGTGAATACAACAAACATAACTAGTTGGGCATGAAGGCTAGAGGGTATGGAGGCACAGGCAACAGGTCTGCCTCCTCTGGATCTCTCTTTGTGTCTGGCAGGGGGATTGCTTTTATAGAGGCACCGGGCCCAGGTGCTCTCTGATTAGCAATCAGCTGGAAAAGAAGGCCCCACCCAGGCTCACCTATAGGGAGACAGTTAAGGCAGGCCCCTAACCACTTCACTCTGTATAGGTGTATATGTATCTATATTGTGGTGTCTCGCTAAGGGACCGCCGACCAGGTAGGCGCCCACACGCCGGAGAGAGACAGGCAGAGGGAGGCGGGACGCCGCGTCAACCTCTCGGACGCATCATCGAGGGGCGGTATGTACCGGCTGTCATCCTCTATCAGAGCGATTGCTTCCCACCTGCGTCTCTCACCTACAGCCTACAAATATCACAGCCTCCCTCTCAGTCAAGGTCTGGTCTCTCTGGTGTGCACACGCTATCGAGCGCCTGGCGGTAAGACACGCGCACCTCGTTCCCTCACTAAATATGCCGCATAATGCGAACACTGTAATAACCTCATGTCTCTTATCCGCAGGCAAACTACGGCTCTGACGAGTCATCGGAAACCTCAGAATAAAACCCACGGAAGGGGTCGGGAGGATACGAGGAACCCCCAGCCCCCTCATAATAGCCAGGGAGTAGTGATATTACCGTTAACAGGAGGCGAATACCCTGTGTTGACATGGTTGCCATGGCTACGTGACGTCACGAGCCTGGAATCCTGGATCTCCCGGGAGAGAAAAGGAGGGAAAGCAACCGTTACATTAAATACCCACCTCAGGCCTTCCAGGAACCACGGGAACCTAGGAGGAGAGGAAGAGGATAGACATTGTGTTGGCCGAGTGCTTGTGTGTGGATACCTGCCTTAGTTCACCTTTTCATTTGTCAACTCACTTCTAAATAAAAGGAAGGCTATACAAATCCCCCGTAGCGCTGTCTCTGTGTCTTGGTTTATGATCAAAGTGCCACAATATATACATACATATATATGTATGGGGCATCACAGTCGTAGAGAAACGAAACACTTGGTCTCTTGAGGAGAGGAGAGGAGGAGGAGGCCTTTTGCGCTTGTGTGTGTGTCTTTTTGCTATTGTGTGTCTTTTTGCTATTACTAGGTCTGCTATTTTAGACAGACAGACAGACAGACAGACAGACAGACAGTGGCCCCCAAAAATAGCAGACCTACAAGCTCATAGCGCGCCACCGCCGCGACGCTAAGGGTTAAGCAAAGGTTCACCTCATGTCTGACCCCTGGCCGCAGCTGCAGTCTTTTTGCTGAACTCTGACCTTTCCCAACGCGCTGGAAAGTCGAGAATGGCGCCATTGAATTCGCAGCGCTCCAAATATGAAGAAAACGTCCGATCTGCGAAGATTGGCGTTGAAAAAACATGTTTTCTAGCTCTGTTTTGGTCTCTTGAGGAGAGGAGAGGAGGAGGAGGCCTTTTGCGCGTGTGTGTGTGTCTTTTTGCTATTGTGTGTCTTTTTGCTATTAGTAGGTCTGCTATTTTAGACAGACAGACAGACAGACAGACAGACAGACAGACAGTGGCCCCCAAAAATAGCAGACCTACAAGCTCATAGCGCGCCACCGCCGCGACGCTAAGGGTTAAGCAAAGGTTCACCTCATGTCTGACCCCTGGCCGCAGCTGCAGTCTTTTTGCTGAACTCTGACCTTTCCCAACGCGCTGGAAAGTCGAGAATGGCGCCATTGAATTCGCAGCGCTCCAAATATGAAGAAAACGTCCGATCTGCGAAGATTGGCGTTGAAAAAACATGTTTTCTAGCTCTGTTTTGGTCTCTTGAGGAGAGGAGAGGAGGAGGAGGCCTTTTGCGCGTGTGTGTGTGTCTTTTTGCTATTGTGTGTCTTTTTGCTATTAGTAGGTCTGCTATTTTAGACAGACAGACAGACAGACAGACAGACAGACAGACAGACAGACAGTGGCCCCCAAAAATAGCAGACCTACAAGCTCATAGCGCGCCACCGCCGCAACGCTAAGGGTTAAGCAAAGGTTCACCTCATGTCTGACCCCTGGCCGCAGCTGCAGTCTTTTTGCTGAACTCTGACCTTTCCCAACGCGCTGGAAAGTCGAGAATGGCGCCATTGAATTCGCAGCGCTCCAAATATGAAGAAAACGTCCGATCTGCGAAGATTGGCGTTGAAAAAACATGTTTTCTAGCTCTGTTTTGGTCTCTTGAGGAGAGGAGAGGAGGAGGAGGCCTTTTGCGCGTGTGTGTGTGTCTTTTTGCTATTGTGTGTCTTTTTGCTATTAGTAGGTCTGCTATTTTAGACAGACAGACAGACAGACAGACAGACAGACAGTGGCCCCCAAAAATAGCAGACCTACAAGCTCATAGCGCGCCACCGCCGCAACGCTAAGGGTTAAGCAAAGGTTCACCTCATGTCTGACCCCTGGCCGCAGCTGCAGTCTTTTTGCTGAACTCTGACCTTTCCCAACGCGCTGGAAAGTCGAGAATGGCGCCATTGAATTCGCAGCGCTCCAAATATGAAGAAAACGTCCGATCTGCGAAGATTGGCGTTGAAAAAACATGTTTTCTAGCTCTGTTTTGGTCTCTTGAGGAGAGGAGAGGAGGAGGAGGCCTTTTGCGCTTGTGTGTGTGTCTTTTTGCTATTGTGTGTCTTTTTGCTATTAGTAGGTCTGCTATTTTAGACAGACAGACAGACAGACAGACAGACAGTGGCCCCCAAAAATAGCAGACCTACAAGCTCATAGCGTGCCACCGAGCTTGAAAAGTCAACTTTTCGAATTCCGAGGGCTGACAGGAATTGGTCGTGGTCATGCCATTTTGGTGTATGGCATGACCCGGTGCGTCCCTTTTTTCATATTGATCTCCACTTTAGGGGGTGTACTCGGACTCTAAGACCCTGACACCATACTGAGCCCAAACTCAAAAGTAGAAAACAATGAGATGCCTACATACAAATGTTCGCCTTCTCGAGACGATCGTGATGGTCTAAGCGCCGTGTGTCTACGGCCTATCGTTGTCCACTTATAGAATGAAAACTGCTAGATAGTTTAACCACAAGTTACCCAAAGCTGAAAGTTGAACCACACGTTACCTGAAGTTGAAAGTAAGTCCCTGAGGCTGAAAGTTGAACCACAAGTTACCTGAAGTTGAAAGTAAGTCCCTGAAGCTGGAAGTTGAACCACAAGTTACCTGAAGTTGAAAGTAAGTCGGGGTAGCCAAAACTGAAGCCGTAATGTCCGAGTTCATAAAGTTGACATTTGCTCAATCTTGCTCAAACATGCAGCCGGCAAGTCCCGGATGCCTGAAATTGAAGCAGTAATGGTCGAGTTCATAAAGTTGAAATTTGCTCAATCTTGCCCAAACAAGACCTACTTTACATTGTGAAGGTCAAAGTATTTATTTTGACCTAAATCTGAAGCAATTTGGATAATGGTCAACGCTTACTCCTGGGGTCATTTAAGGCCATGCACTACACACTCTTGGTCCCAGGGCCTAAAATGACCCCAAGGGTCAAATTTCATGACCTTGACCTGGTCCAAAACATATGCACAAAAGAAAAATATGCATATACTGTTTTAATACAACAATTTTAATCTTTTTAAACAATGAACATATTTGAAGTTTTATAGCTTCCTCTTCTTCGGGGGGCTTTCAAAGGGCCAGACGCTCATCCTAATTAAGGGTGGGACCCTATCCTCAGGGGGATCCTCGCTCTCACTCTCATCCTCGTTGTCACTGATGATTAAAGTTGAGGCCTCACTGTCACTGGTGACCAAGGTTGATTCCGGGTTGGGGGCCAGTGTGCGTCCCAGGGTGGGCTCCTCAGTGTTTTCCGGGTCGGGCTCCTCATTTGTTCTTAGGTTGGGTCCAAGATCGGGTCCCAGGGTGGGTCCAAGGGTGGGTACCCCACTCGGAACCAGGGTTTCATCTTCCTTCTGCAATTTATTTAAATGGTGAAGTAAACACCAAATCAAACATTACAATACAATGTGTACAGCAACTGCATAACAGCTTATTAACATAAAAAAGTTGCCTTACCTTGGACATGCTGGCTAGATGTTGTCCCTTGAAGTGCTGGAGAAAACTGAGTTGAAAACGCTCTGGCATGCAGACTGCAAAGGTGTAATTAGTTGAGATTGCAATCAGCTGACGCCTGCTGGGTGTGGCACATGTAAGCCTGACCTTCAACTTCAGGGATACTTTCAGATTTGTGAACCCTGTTGTGTGGCCTTGAATCCCATGTCATGGGTCAAACAGAGGGCCTGGCACTACACACTCTTAATATGTTCTTCCCCGACATTCGGCGAGTATGTAGGCGTTTTACTGGAGGTCCCAAGGCCTAAAAAGACCCCGGATGCAAGCACTGACGGTTAACCAAATTGCTTCAGATTCGGGGAATTTCACCAGATACTTTCAGATTTGTGAACCCTGTTGTGTGGCCTTGAATCCCATGTCATGGGTCAAACAGAGGGCCTGGCACTACACACTCTTGATATGTTCTTCCCCAACTTTCCCATTGTATATAGGCTTTACAATGGAGGACCTAGGGCCTAAAATGACCCCAGGAGCAAGCGTTGACCTTTAACCAAATAGCTTCAGATTTGGGGAATGTCACCAGATTCTTTCAGGTTTGTGAACCCTGATGTGTGGCCTTGAATACCATGTCATGTGTCAAACAGAGGGCCTGGCATTACACACACGGTCGCCGCGGTAGCCCCCAACCAACCCCTCCAAATTTCCCACTTTGATGCGCGACAGTAGGTCTGCTATTCTCCCCTGCGCGACAGTAGGTCTGCTATTCTCCCCTGAAATGTGAGATTTTGAGGACACACGGTCGCCGCGGTAGCCCCCAACCAACGCCTCCAAATTTCCCACTTTGATGCGTGACAGTAGGTCTGCTATTCTCCCCTGCGCGACAGTAGATCTGCTATTCTCCCCTGAAATGTGAGATTTTGAGGCGAAAGTCGCAGGAAAAATCCGAGACCATGGCGGCGGCCGGCTCGCGGCCCCGATCGCAGCCGCGCAGGTTTCGGGCCAAACGGACACACGGTCGCCGCGGTAGCCCCCAACCAACGCCTCCAAATTTCCCACTTTGATGCGCGACAGCGCGTCGGCGATAAGACGCCACGGTCCGACGTTCGGATATGTCGGAGAGCAGGCCCTGACGGACGGTTCGGTGTATCGCACGTACGTCTCCGACAGTCGGAAGCGACGCCGCCCACTTCGCCCCAGTAAAGGCAGACAGTACTCACAACCATAGGTTTTTAGTGGGCTCGGATTCTGACAAAGTGAAACCAGGCCGCGCCTCCTAGGAAGGTCGCCCGATGACGTTCTACGGGTGCAAACGTGCGTCTCCGGGAGCTCTATAACATATCCAATAAACAGGCCCGAACGGACTCACCGCCGCGACGCTAAGGGTTAAGCAAAGGTTCACCTCATGTCTGACCCCTGGCCGCAGCTGCAGTCTTTTTGCTGAACTCTGACCTTTCCCAACGCGCTGGAAAGTCGAGAATGGCGCCATTGAATTCGCAGCGCTCCAAATATGAAGAAAACGTCCGATCTGCGAAGATTGGCGTTGAAAAAACATGTTTTCTAGCTCTGTTTTGGTCTCTTGAGGAGAGGAGAGGAGGAGGAGGCCTCGGATTCTGACAAAGTGAAACCAGGCCGCGCCTCCTAGGAAGGTCGCCCGATGACGTTCTACGGGTGCAAACGTGCGTCTCCGGGAGCTCTATAACATATCCGATAAACAGGCCCGAACGGACTCACCGCCGCGACGCTAAGGGTTAAGCAAAGGTTCACCTCATGTCTGACCCCTGGCCGCAGCTGCAGTCTTTTTGCTGAACTCTGACCTTTCCCAACGCGCTGGAAAGTCGAGAATGGCGCCATTGAATTCGCAGCGCTCCAAATATGAAGAAAACGTCCGATCTGCGAAGATTGGCGTTGAAAAAACATGTTTTCTAGCTCTGTTTTGGTCTCTTGAGGAGAGGAGAGGAGGAGGAGGCCTTTTGCGCGTGTGTGTGTGTCTTTTTGCTATTGTGTGTCTTTTTGCTATTAGTAGGTCTGCTATTTTAGACAG
Organism: Electrona antarctica; assembly: GCF_951216825.1. Lineage (NCBI taxonomy): Eukaryota > Metazoa > Chordata > Actinopteri > Myctophiformes > Myctophidae > Electrona > Electrona antarctica. The sequence goes on along the minus strand of NW_027637434.1, from coordinate 35,552 downwards.
ACAGACAGACAGACAGACAGACAGACAGTGGCCCCCAAAAATAGCAGACCTACAAGCTCATAGCGTGCCACCGAGCTTGAAAAGTCAACTTTTCGAATTCCGAGGGCTGTTACTCGGACAGGAATTGGTCGTGGTCATGCCATTTTGGTGTATGGCATGACCCGGTGCGTCCCTTTTTTCATATTTATCTCCACTTTAGGGGGTGTACTCGGACTCTAAGACCCTGACACCATACTGAGCCCAAACTCAAAAGTAGAAAACAATGAGATGCCTACATACAAATGTTCGCCTTCTCGAGACGATCGTGATGGTCTAAGCGCCGTGTGTCTACGGCCTATCGTTGTCCACTTATAGAATGAAAACTGCTAGATAGTTTAACCACAAGTTACCCAAAGCTGAAAGTTGAACCACACGTTACCTGAAGTTGAAAGTAAGTCGGGGTAGCCAAAACTGAAGCCGTAATGTCCGAGTTCATAAAGTTGACATTTGCTCAATCTTGCTCAAACATGCAGCCGGCAAGTCCCGGATGCCTGAAATTGAAGCAGTAATGGT
>NW_027637434.1:5000-30000 GCF_951216825.1 Electrona antarctica | reverse complement strand
TCTCCAAGTAGGGTTGAATACACGGCGTTCTCTCCAAGTAGGGTTGAATACACGGCGTTCATAAAGCGTTCTCTCCAAGTAGGGTTGAATACACGGCGTTCTCTCCAAGTAGGGTTGAATACACGGCGTTCTCTCCAAGTAGGGTTGAATACACGGCGTTCTCTCCAAGTAGGGTTGAATACACGGCGTTCTCTCCAAGTAGGGTTGAATACACGGCGTTCTCTCCAAGTAGGGTTGAATACACGGCGTTCTCTCCAAGTAGGGTTGAATACACGGCGTTCTCTCCAAGTAGGGTTGAATACACGGCGTTCATAAAGCGTTCTCTCCAAGTAGGGTTGAATACACGGCGTTCTCTCCAAGTAGGGTTGAATACACGGCGTTCTCTCCAAGTAGGATTGAATACACGGCGTTCTCTCCAAGTAGGATTGAATACACGGCGTTCTCTCCAAGTAGGGTTGAATACACGGCGTTCTCTCCAAGTAGGGTTGAATACACGGCGTTCTCTCCAAGTAGGGTTGAATACACGGCGTTCTCTCCAAGTAGGGTTGAATACACGGCGTTCTCTCCAAGTAGGGTTGAATACACGGCGTTCTCTCCAAGTAGGGTTGAATACACGGCGTTCTCTCCAAGTAGGGTTGAATACACGGCGTTCATAAAGCGTTCTCTCCAAGTAGAGTTGAATACACGGCGTTCTCTCCAAGTAGGGTTGAATACACGGCGTTCTCTCCAAGTAGGGTTGAATACACGGCGTTCTCTCCAAGTAGGGTTGAATACACGGCGTTCTCTCCAAGTAGGGTTGAATACACGGCGTTCTCTCCAAGTAGGGTTGAATACACGGCGTTCTCTCCAAGTAGGGTTGAATACACGGCGTTCTCTCCAAGTAGGGTTGAATACACGGCGTTCTCTCCAAGTAGGGTTGAATACACGGCGTTCTCTCCAAGTAGGGTTGAATACACGGCGTTCTCTCCAAGTAGGGTTGAATACACGGCGTTCTCTCCAAGTAGGGTTGAATACACGGCGTTCTCTCCAAGTAGGGTTGAATACACGGCGTTCTCTCCAAGTAGGGTTGAATACACGGCGTTCTCTCCAAGTAGGGTTGAATACACGGCGTTCTCTCCAAGTAGGGTTGAATACACGGCGTTCTCTCCAAGTAGGGTTGAATACACGGCGTTCTCTCCAAGTAGGGTTGAATTCACGGCGTTCTCTCCAAGTAGGGTTGAATACACGGCGTTCATAAAGCGTTCTCTCCAAGTAGGGTTGAATACACGGCGTTCGTCCTCAAACTTTCTCTTCTTGTTGTTCGGCAGCATATTGAATCTGAATCACAGCAGCAGTGTCTTCTCAGCAGTTGTCAGTGGTGTCTGTCAGGTAGCTTTCAGGTGAATGAATGCTGAAACTGTATTACCTGGACTCTTATGTATGGTGCATGGGGCCATATAATGGGGCCATTATAATGTTAATGAGGCCTCTCTGTACACGTGTGTGTGAGAGAGAGAGAGAGAGAGAGAGAGAGAGTAATCTATATACTACTTTTGATTTATACAACTTCTTGAATTTGTTTATTGTACTATAAAAAAAAAATCGTTATCCAATCCATTCCACAGCTCGACCTAACCCGATATGACCTAACCCGATATGACCTATCCCGATATGACCTAACCCGATATGACCTAACCCGATATGACCTAACCCGATATGACCTAACCCGATATGACCTAACCCGATATGACCTATCCCGATATGACCTAACCCGATATGACCTAACCCGATATGACCTAACCCGATATGCATCTCTTTACTGTTCATTCTGGCGTTTATTTGTTTGTTTGAACATGTAAGGGCTCTCTCTCTAGGCCAGAACCTCTCTAGGCCAGAACCTCTCTAGGCCAGAACCTCTCTCTAGGCCAGAACCTCTCTCTAGGCCAGAACCTCTCTAGGCCAGAACCTCTATAGGCCAGAACCTCTCTAGGCCAGAACCTCTCTCTAGGCCAGAACCTCTCTCTAGGCCAGAACCTCTCTAGGCCAGAACCTCTCTCTAGGCCAGAACCTCTCTAGGCCAGAACCTCTCTAGGCCAGAACCTCTCTCTAGGCCAGAACCTCTCTAGGCCAGAACCTCTCTAGGCCAGAACCTCTCTCTAGGCCAGAACCTCTCTAGGCCAGAACCTCTCTCTAGGCCAGAACCTCTCTCTAGGCCAGAACCTCTCTAGGCCAGAACCTCTCTAGGCCAGAACCTCTCTAGGCCAGAACCTCTCTAGGCCAGAACCTCTCTCTAGGCCAGAACCTCTCTAGGCCAGAGCCTCTCTAGGCCAGGGCCTCTCTAGGCCAGAACCTCTCTAGGCCAGAACCTCTCTAGGCCAGAACCTCTCTAGGCCAGAACCTCTCTAGGCCAGAACCTCTCTAGGCCAGGGCCTCTCTAGGCCAGAACCTCTCTAGGCCAGAACCTCTCTAGGCCAGAACCTCTCTAGGCCAGAACCTCTCTAGGCCAGAACCTCTCTAGGCCAGAGCCTCTCTAGGCCAGGGCCTCTCTAGGCCAGAACCTCTCTAGGCCAGAACCTCTCTAGGCCAGAACCTCTCTAGGCCAGAGCCTCTCTAGGCTGAAACCTCTCTAGGCCAGGGCCTCTCTAGGCCAGAACCTCTCTAGGCCAGAGCCTCTCTAAGCCAGAACCTCTATAGGCCAGAACCTCTATAGGCCAGAACCTCTCTCTAGGCCAGAACCTCTCTCTAGGCCAGAACCTCTCTAGGCCAGAACCTCTATAGGCCAGAACCTCTCTCTAGGCCAGAACCTCTCTCTAGGCCAGAACCTCTCTAGGCCAGAACCTCTATAGGCCAGAACCTCTCTCTAGGCCAGAACCTCTATAGGCCAGAACCTCTCTCTAGGCCAGAACCTCTCTAGGCCAGAACCTCTATAGGCCAGAACCTCTCTCTAGGCCAGAACCTCTCTAGGCCAGAACCTCTATAGGCCAGAACCTCTCTAGGCCAGAGCCTCTCTAGAACAGAACCTCTCTAGGCCAGAACCTCTCTCTAGGCCAGAACCTCTCTCTAGGCCAGAACCTCTCTAGGCCAGAACCTCTCTAGGCCAGAACCTCTCTAGGCCAGAACCTCTCTCTAGGCCAGAACCTCTCTAGGCCAGAACCTCTCTAGGCCAGAACCTCTCTAGGCCAGAGCCTCTCTAGGCCAGAACCTCTCTAGGCCAGAACCTCTCTAGACCAGAACCTCTCTCTAGACCAGAACCTCTCTAGGCCAGAACCTCTCTAGACCAGAACCTCTCTCTAGGCCAGAACCTCTCTCTAGGCCAGAACCTCTCTAGGCCAGAACCTCTCTCTAGGCCAGAGCCTCTATAGGCCAGAACCTCTCTAGGCCAGAACCTCTCTAGGCCAGAACCTCTCTAGGCCAGAACCTCTCTAGGCCAGAGCCTCTCTAGGCCAGAACCTCTCTATAGGCCAGAACCTCTCTATAGGCCAGAACCTCTCTAGGCCAGAACCTCTCTATAGGCCAGAACCTCTCTATAGGCCAGAACCTCTCTAGGCCAGAACCTCTCTAGGCCAGAACCTCTATAGGCCAGAACCTCTATAGGCCAGAACCTCTCTAGGCCAGAACCTCTATAGGCCAGAACCTCTCTAGGCCAGAACCTCTATAGGCCAGAACCTCTATAGGCCAGAGCCTCTCTAGGCCAGAACCTCTCTAGGCCAGAGCCTCTCTAGGCCAGAACCTCTATAGGCCAGAACCTCTCTAGGCCAGAACCTCTCTAGGCCAGAACCTCTCTAGGCCAGAGCCTCTCTAGGCCAGAACCTCTCTCTAGGCCAGAACCTCTCTAGGCCAGAACCTCTCTAGGCCAGAACCTCTCTAGGCCAGAGCCTCTCTAGGCCAGAACCTCTCTCTAGGCCAGAACCTCTCTAGGCCAGAACCTCTCTAGGCCAGAACCTCTATAGGCCAGAACCTCTCTAGGCCAGAACCTCTCTAGGCCAGAACCTCTCTAGGCCAGAACCTCTCTAGGCCAGAGCCTCTCTAGGCCAGAACCTCTCTAGGCCAGAACCTCTCTAGGCCAGAACCTCTCTAGGCCAGAACCTCTCTAGGCCAGAACCTCTCTAGGCCAGAGCCTCTCTAGGCCAGAACCTCTCTAGGCCAGAACCTCTCTATAGGCCAGAACCTCTCTAGGCCAGAACCTCTCTAGGCCAGAACCTCTCTAGGCCAGAGCCTCTCTAGGCCAGAACCTCTATAGGCCAGAACCTCTCTAGGCCAGAACCTCTCTCTAGGCCAGAACCTCTCTAGGCCAGAACCTCTCTCTAGGCCAGAACCTCTCTAGGCCAGAACCTCTCTCTAGGCCAGAACCTCTCTCTAGGCCAGAACCTCTCTAGGCCAGAGCCTCTCTAGGCCAGAACCTCTATAGGCCAGAACCTCTCTAGGCCAGAACCTCTCTAGGCCAGAACCTCTCTAGGCCAGAACCTCTATAGGCCAGAACCTCTCTAGGCCAGAACCTCTATAGGCCAGAACCTCTCTAGGCCAGAACCTCTATAGGCCAGAACCTCTCTAGGCCAGAACCTCTCTAGGCCAGAACCTCTATAGGCCAGAACCTCTCTAGGCCAGAACCTCTCTATAGGCCAGAACCTCTCTAGGCCAGAACCTCTCTAGGCCAGAACCTCTATAGGCCAGAACCTCTCTATAGGCCAGAGCCTCTCTAGGCCAGAACCTCTCTAGGCCAGAACCTCTCTATAGGCCAGAACCTCTCTATAGGCCAGAACCTCTCTAGGCCAGAACCTCTATAGGCCAGAACCTCTCTAGGCCAGAACCTCTATAGGCCAGAACCTCTCTAGGCCAGAACCTCTCTAGGCCAGAGCCTCTCTAGGCCAGAGCCTCTCTAGGCCAGAACCTCTCTATAGGCCAGAACCTCTCTAGGCCAGAGCCTCTATAGGCCAGAACCTCTATAGGCCAGAACCTCTATAGGCCAGAACCTCTCTATAGGCCAGAACCTCTCTCTAGGCCAGAACCTCTATAGGCCAGAACCTCTATAGGCCAGAACCTCTATAGGCCAGAACCTCTATAGGCCAGAACCTCTATAGGCCAGAACCTCTATAGGCCAGAACCTCTATAGGCCAGAACCTCTCTATAGGCCAGAACCTCTCTCTAGGCCAGAACCTCTATAGGCCAGAGCCTCTCTAGGCCAGAGCCTCTCTAGGCCAGAACCTCTCTAGGCCAGAACCTCTCTAGGCCAGAGCCTCTCTAGGCCAGAACCTCTCTAGGCCAGAACCTCTCTCTAGGCCAGAACCTCTCTATAGGCCAGAACCTCTCTATAGGCCAGAACCTCTCTATAGGCCAGAACCTCTCTAGGCCAGAACCTCTATAGGCCAGAACCTCTATAGGCCAGAACCTCTATAGGCCAGAACCTCTCTATAGGCCAGAGCCTCTCTAGGCCAGAACCTCTCTAGGCCAGAACCTCTCTATAGGCCAGAACCTCTCTATAGGCCAGAACCTCTCTAGGCCAGAACCTCTATAGGCCAGAACCTCTCTAGGCCAGAACCTCTATAGGCCAGAACCTCTCTAGGCCAGAACCTCTCTAGGCCAGAGCCTCTCTAGGCCAGAGCCTCTCTAGGCCAGAACCTCTCTATAGGCCAGAACCTCTCTAGGCCAGAGCCTCTATAGGCCAGAACCTCTATAGGCCAGAACCTCTATAGGCCAGAACCTCTCTATAGGCCAGAACCTCTCTCTAGGCCAGAACCTCTATAGGCCAGAACCTCTATAGGCCAGAACCTCTATAGGCCAGAACCTCTATAGGCCAGAACCTCTATAGGCCAGAACCTCTATAGGCCAGAACCTCTATAGGCCAGAACCTCTCTATAGGCCAGAACCTCTCTCTAGGCCAGAACCTCTATAGGCCAGAGCCTCTCTAGGCCAGAGCCTCTCTAGGCCAGAACCTCTCTAGGCCAGAACCTCTCTAGGCCAGAGCCTCTCTAGGCCAGAACCTCTCTAGGCCAGAACCTCTCTCTAGGCCAGAACCTCTCTATAGGCCAGAACCTCTCTATAGGCCAGAACCTCTCTATAGGCCAGAACCTCTCTAGGCCAGAACCTCTATAGGCCAGAACCTCTATAGGCCAGAACCTCTCTAGGCCAGAACCTCTCTAGGCCAGAACCTCTCTCTAGGCCAGAACCGCTATAGGCCAGAGCCTCTCTCTATAGGCCAGAACCTCTCTAGGCCAGAACCTCTCTAGGCCAGAGCCTCTCTCTATAGGCCAGAACCTCTCTAGGCCAGAACCTCTCTAGGCCAGAACCTCTCTAGGCCAGAACCTCTATAGGCCAGAACCTCTCTATAGGCCAGAACCTCTCTATAGGCCAGAGCCTCTCTAGGCCAGAACCTCTATAGGCCAGAACCTCTCTAGGCCAGAACCTCTCTATAGGCCAGAACCTCTCTAGGCCAGAACCTCTCTAGGCCAGAACCTCTATAGGCCAGAACCTCTCTATAGGCCAGAGCCTCTCTAGGCCAGAACCTCTCTAGGCCAGAACCTCTATAGGCCAGAACCTCTCTAGGCCAGAACCTCTCTAGGCCAGAACCTCTATAGGCCAGAACCTCTCTAGGCCAGAACCTCTATAGGCCAGAACCTCTCTAGGCCAGAACCTCTATAGGCCAGAACCTCTCTAGGCCAGAACCTCTCTAGGCCAGAACCTCTATAGGCCAGAACCTCTCTAGGCCAGAACCTCTCTATAGGCCAGAACCTCTCTAGGCCAGAACCTCTCTAGGCCAGAACCTCTATAGGCCAGAACCTCTCTATAGGCCAGAGCCTCTCTAGGCCAGAACCTCTCTAGGCCAGAACCTCTCTATAGGCCAGAACCTCTCTATAGGCCAGAACCTCTCTAGGCCAGAACCTCTATAGGCCAGAACCTCTCTAGGCCAGAACCTCTATAGGCCAGAACCTCTCTAGGCCAGAGCCTCTATAGGCCAGAACCTCTCTAGGCCAGAACCTCTCTAGGCCAGAGCCTCTCTAGGCCAGAGCCTCTCTAGGCCAGAACCTCTCTATAGGCCAGAACCTCTATAGGCCAGAACCTCTCTAGGCCAGAGCCTCTCTAGGCCAGAACCTCTATAGGCCAGAACCTCTATAGGCCAGAACCTCTCTAGGCCAGAACCTCTCTAGGCCAGAGCCTCTCTAGGCCAGAGCCTCTCTAGGCCAGAACCTCTCTATAGGCCAGAACCTCTATAGGCCAGAACCTCTCTAGGCCAGAACCTCTCTAGGCCAGAACCTCTCTAGGCCAGAACCTCTATAGGCCAGAACCTCTATAGGCCAGAACCTCTATAGGCCAGAACCTCTCTAGGCCAGAACCTCTCTAGGCCAGAACCTCTCTAGGCCAGAGCCTCTCTAGGCCAGAACCTCTATAGGCCAGAACCTCTATAGGCCAGAACCTCTCTAGGCCAGAACCTCTCTAGGCCAGAGCCTCTCTAGGCCAGAACCTCTATAGGCCAGAACCTCTCTAGGCCAGAACCTCTATAGGCCAGAACCTCTATAGGCCAGAACCTCTCTAGGCCAGAGCCTCTCTAGGCCAGAACCTCTCTAGGCCAGAACCTCTCTAGGCCAGAGCCTCTCTAGGCCAGAGCCTCTCTAGGCCAGAACCTCTCTATAGGCCAGAACCTCTCTATAGGCCAGAACCTCTCTAGGCCAGAACCTCTATAGGCCAGAACCTCTATAGGCCAGAACCTCTATAGGCCAGAACCTCTCTATAGGCCAGAACCTCTCTAGGCCAGAACCTCTCTAGGCCAGAACCTCTCTATAGGCCAGAACCTCTCTATAGGCCAGAACCTCTCTAGGCCAGAACCTCTATAGGCCAGAACCTCTATAGGCCAGAACCTCTATAGGCCAGAGCCTCTCTAGGCCAGAACCTCTCTAGGCCAGAACCTCTCTCTAGGCCAGAACCGCTATAGGCCAGAGCCTCTCTCTATAGGCCAGAACCTCTCTAGGCCAGAACCTCTCTAGGCCAGAGCCTCTCTCTATAGGCCAGAACCTCTCTAGGCCAGAACCTCTCTAGGCCAGAACCTCTCTAGGCCAGAACCTCTATAGGCCAGAACCTCTCTATAGGCCAGAACCTCTCTATAGGCCAGAGCCTCTCTAGGCCAGAGCCTCTCTAGGCCAGAACCTCTCTATAGGCCAGAACCTCTCTATAGGCCAGAACCTCTCTAGGCCAGAGCCTCTATAGGCCAGAACCTCTCTATAGGCCAGAACCTCTCTAGGCCAGAACCTCTATAGGCCAGAGCCTCTCTCTATAGGCCAGAACCTCTCTAGGCCAGAACCTCTCTAGGCCAGAGCCTCTCTCTATAGGCCAGAACCTCTCTAGGCCAGAACCTCTATAGGCCAGAACCTCTCTATAGGCCAGAACCTCTCTATAGGCCAGAACCTCTCTAGGCCAGAGCCTCTATAGGCCAGAACCTCTCTATAGGCCAGAACCTCTCTAGGCCAGAACCTCTATAGGCCAGAACCTCTCTATAGGCCAGAACCTCTCTAGGCCAGAGCCTCTCTAGGCCAGAGCCTCTCTAGGCCAGAACCTCTCTAGGCCAGAGCCTCTCTAGGCCAGAACCTCTCTAGGCCAGAACCTCTCTAGGCCAGAACCTCTCTAGGCCAGAGCCTCTCTAGGCCAGAACCTCTATAGGCCAGAGCCTCTCTCTATAGGCCAGAGCCTCTCTAGGCCAGAACCTCTCTATAGGCCAGAACCTCTCTATAGGCCAGAACCTCTCTAGGCCAGAACCTCTCTATAGGCCAGAACCTCTCTAGGCCAGAACCTCTCTAGGCCAGAACCTCTCTAGGCCAGAACCTCTATAGGCCAGAACCTCTCTATAGGCCAGAACCTCTCTAGGCCAGAACCTCTCTAGGCCAGAACCTCTATAGGCCAGAACCTCTCTAGGCCAGAACCTCTATAGGCCAGAACCTCTCTCTAGGCCAGAACCTCTATAGGCCAGAACCTCTCTAGGCCAGAGCCTCTCTAGGCCAGAGCCTCTATAGGCCAGAACCTCTCTAGGCCAGAACCTCTATAGGCCAGAACCTCTATAGGCCAGAACCTCTATAGGCCAGAACCTCTCTAGGCCAGAACCTCTCTAGGCCAGAACCTCTATAGGCCAGAACCTCTCTAGGCCAGAGCCTCTCTAGGCCAGAGCCTCTATAGGCCAGAACCTCTCTAGGCCAGAACCTCTCTATAGGCCAGAACCTCTCTATAGGCCAGAGCCTCTCTAGGCCAGAACCTCTCTAGGCCAAAACGTAAATTCATTATGGTTTGTTTTATTCAGACTAGCTGTATTCAGGCTACGTATTAGCCAGGATACGTACGTATCCCATTCTGGACAGGAACCCCTTTTGGTGTTTTAAGCATTATGTTATACTTCAGCTATTGCAAAATAGCAGATCTACAAGCTCATAGCGTGGCTACGAGCTTGTAGATCTGCTATTTTTGAAAAATCATGATAGCTAAATTATAACATAATGTTTAAAACACCAAAAGGGGTTCCTGCCCAAAATGGGTTAAACACCTCCATATTAAGTTGTGTGAAGTCCAAGAGATGGTCACGTATTTCATCAGGTCACCCATTTCACCGTAACCCCCCCCCCCCCCCCCCCCCCCCCAACAGCTGTCTCTCCATCTGAAGGAGGGGCCCAACGATGTGGTGTTCAGCGTGACCACGCAGTACCAGGGCACCTGCAGGTGCCAGGGCGCCATCTACCTGTGGAGCTGGGACGACAAGATCGTCATCTCCGACATCGATGGAACCATCACCAGGTAGAAACGCCCTGACCGCTCCCATCAATTCCATGTTCTGTTCTTTGGCTTTATATAGAAGTGTCCTATTTTGTATACGTCTCTAAATGTTTTGATGAATTGAACAAGGTGGACCCTCTTGTAAACAAGTGTAGTGCTTTATGGTGTCGTCCACTCACAGTGAACAGTCTTTGAAAAAAAAGGGTCAAAATGACCTCTCAGACATGCTAGTGTTTTAATGACCTCTCAGACATGCTAGTGTTTTAATGACCTCTCAGACATGCTAGTGTTTTAATGACCTCTCAGACATGCTAGTGTTTTAATGACCTCTCAGACATGCTAGTGTTTTAATGACCTCTCAGACATGCTAGTGTTTTAATGACCTCTCAGACATGCTAGTGTTTTAATGACCTCTCAGACATGCTAGTGTTTTAAGTGCATTTTGATAGCGATACGTTTGTAGGAGGAGGAGAGAACACTGGAGCAGAACAGACACGTGTGACCAGATTTGCAAATGCGCAAATTCCAGCTTTTCAGTTAAAGGGGGATACCACTCATTTTAAACATTTTACTATGTCATTAACATACCTTAGAGCTGTTGTGTGGAAATCATTTTAAAAAAGTCCCCCCCATTCTGTGTTTCCTAGAACTGGAGGAATGAAAAAAATCATTAACATGGTGATATCACATCTTGATGATGTCATCAAGGTGTGATTCACCATGTTAATGATTTTTTTTCAGACCTCTTCATGTGGTCTTCATCAGAGTCAGCCATGACTCTGATGAAGACCACAGCTCTACCATCAGAGTCTGCCATGAAGAGCAGGTCCATGTGGTCTTCATCAGAGTCATGGCTGACTGATGAAGAGCAGGTCCATGTGGTCTTCATCAGAGTCATGGCTGACGGATGGAGACTACAGGTCCATGTGGTCTTCATCAGAGTCATGGCTGACGGATGAAGAGCAGGTCCATGTGGTCTTCATCAGAGTCATGGCTGACTGATGAAGAGCAGGTCCATGTGGTCTTCATCAGAGTCATGGCTGACTGATGAAGAGCAGGTCCATGTGGTCTTCATCAGAGTCATGGCTGACTGATGAAGACTACAGGTCCATGTGGTCTTCATCAGAGTCATGGCTGACTGATGAAGAGCAGGTCCATGTGGTCTTCATCAGAGTCATGGCTGACTGATGAAGACTACAGGTCCATGTGGTCTTCATCAGAGTCATGGCTGACTGATGAAGACTACAGGTCCATGTGGTCTTCATCAGAGTCATGGCTGACTGATGAAGACTACAGGTCCATGTGGTCTTCATCAGAGTCATGGCTGACTGATGAAGACTACAGGTCCATGTGGTCTTCATCAGAGTCATGGCTGACGGATGAAGAGCAGGTCCATGTGGTCTTCATCAGAGTCATGGCTGACGGATGAAGAGCAGGTCCATGTGGTCTTCATCAGAGTAATGGCTGACTGATGGAGACTACAGGTCCATGTGGTCTTCATCAGAGTCATGGCTGACTGATGAAGAGCAGGTCCATGTGGTCTTCATCAGAGTCATGGCTGACGGATGAAGACTACAGGTCCATGTGGTCTTCATCAGAGTCATGGCTGACTGATGAAGACTACAGGTCCATGTGGTCTTCATCAGAGTCATGGCTGACGGATGAAGAGCAGGTCCATGTGGTCTTCATCAGAGTCATGGCTGACTGATGGAGAGAACAGGTCCATGTGGTCTTCATCAGAGTCATGGCTGACTGATGAAGAGCAGGTCCATGTGGTCTTCATCAGAGTCATGGCTGACTGATGAAGAGCAGGTCCATGTGGTCTTCATCAGAGTCATGGCTGACTGATGAAGAGCAGGTCCATGTGGTCTTCATCAGAGTCATGGCTGACTGATGAAGACTACAGGTCCATGTGGTCTTCATCAGAGTCATGGCTGACTGATGAAGAGCAGGTCCATGTGGTCTTCATCAGAGTCATGGCTGACTGATGAAGAGCAGGTCCATGTGGTCTTCATCAGAGTCATGGCTGACTGATGAAGAGCAGGTCCATGTGGTCTTCATCAGAGTCATGGCTGACGGATGAAGAGCAGGTCCATGTGGTCTTCATCAGAGTCATGGCTGACTGATGAAGAGCAGGTCCATGTGGTCTTCATCAGAGTCATGGCTGACTGATGAAGACTACAGGTCCATGTGGTCTTCATCAGAGTCATGGCTGACTGATGAAGACCACAGGTCCATGTGGTCTTCATCAGAGTCATGGCTGACTGATGAAGAGCACAGGTCCAAACGCTAGTCATTTTAACATTCAGTAGATTTTCTGTGGTCTGGGGTTTTCTGGCTCAAACAAGTCCTCTGGTTTGCCTGTGGCCTGTTATGTAAGAGTCCTCAAATCCCATATGTGATATAGGGATTTGCCAGCAGACGTCACTGTTGAGGCCTGTTTGCCTGTTTTCATTGCAGCTCAAAAGGCTTCAGAACACACAGAGAGAACCCAGGGCGCAAAAAAAATCCACCCACTGATTCTTCATGTTGTGTGGGTGTAATGAGGTCAAAGGTCAGGTTGTGTGGGTGTAATGCGGTCAAATGTCGTCAGATGTCAAAGGTCAAAGGTCACATCCTGTGTTTGCCTCCACAGGTCAGATGTCATAGGTCACATCCTGCCCACGCTGGGGAAGGACTGGACACACCAAGGCATCGCCGAGCTCTACCATAAAGTTAGCCAGTAAGAACACAGCTCTACCATAAAGTTAGCCAGTAAGAACACAGCTCTACCATAAAGTTGGCCAGTAAGAACACAGCTCTACCATAAAGTTAGCCAGTAAGAACACAGCTCTACCACAACGTTAGCCAATAAGAACACAGCTCTACCATAAAGTTAGCCAGTAAGAACACAGCTCTACCATAAAGTCAGCCAGTAAGAACACAGCTCTACCACAACGTTAGCCAATAAGAACACAGCTCTACCACAAAGTCAGCCAGTAAGAACACAGCTCTACCACAACGTTAGCCAATAAGAACACAGCTCTACCATAAAGTTAGCCAGTAAGAACACAGCTCTACCACAACGTTAGCCAATAAGAACACAGCTCTACCATCAAGTTAGCCAGTAAGAACACAGCTCTACCACAACGTTAGCCAATAAGAACACAGCTCTACCATCAAGTTAGCCAGTAAGAACACAGCTCTACCACAACGTTAGCCAATAAGAACACAGCTCTACCATAAAGTTAGCCAGTAAGAACACAGCTCTACCATAAAGTTAGCCAGTAAGAACACAGCTCTACCACAACGTTAGCCAATAAGAACACAGCTCTACCATAAAGTTAGCCAGTAAGAACACAGCTCTACCATAAAGTTGGCCAGTAAGAACACAGCTCTACCATAAAGTCAGCCAGTAAGAACACAGCTCTACCACAACGTTAGCCAATAAGAACACAGCTCTACCACAAAGTCAGCCAGTAAGAACACAGCTCTACCACAACGTTAGCCAATAAGAACACAGCTCTACCACAAAGTTAGCCAGTAAGAACACAGCTCTACCACAACGTTAGCCAATAAGAACACAGCTCTACCATCAAGTTAGCCAGTAAGAACACAGCTCTACCACAAAGTTAGCCAATAAGAACACAGCTCTACCACAAAGTCAGCCAGTAAGAACACAGCTCTACCATAAAGTTAGCCAGTAAGAACGTATGGTTACTTGGTAACCTTTGTTCTCTGAGTGAAGAGACTACCTCTCCACCCAACATATTTCATATGTAAGGGGAATGACCCCACCTCACTTGTGACGTGGATATCTCTTTAAGACACACCAGTTGTACTGGCACGCACGGGTATATAAGGCCCAGGTGTGCGTGATTACACTGGTTTACTTGATCGACACCACTTCTGAGCGACATCTTGGTGGAGAGGTAGTCTCTTCACTCAGAGAACAAAGGTTACCAAGTAACCATACGTTCTCTATCGTATCGAGACTACCTCTCCACCCAACATATTTCATATGTAAGGGGAACTCTGTAAGACACCTCGTGAGGAAGCGAAGCAGTCCCAGAACCCCGAAGACACCGCCAGTGGGCTCCGACCCAGCACATACTACATTTTGAATTATTTATCATGTATGTTCAATGTAATGTATTTACAACCCCTGGAACGGCCGGACAGCCAGACGCCATCCGCCGCCAAATGCTCAGGTGCTAGACGCCACCCAGAGCCCGGCCCCGCAAGGCACTAAGGCCAGAGACGGCAGGGGTGGAGGGCCGCCCAAGCCAGCCCACCAGACGCAAGGCTGGCTTGACTGGTGAAGGTGACAATGACACCCACCGCTGAGTAGCATGCGAGACCAACTCCCCGAAGGGAGCGAATGCTGCATGTTCAGCCGGTATAACCGGGTGAATGTAGACGGAGTAGACTAAGTCGCCGCTGTGCAAATCTCTGTCAGAGACGCACCTTTCCGCAGCGTCCCCAGGTGGAGTGTGCCTGCCCTCCAGGCGGCACTGGTACTCCTGCCTCTTTGTGTGCTGGATAACCTCTGTGATCCATGCACTCTCACTTGAAGCACTCAAAGAGTTGGTCCGTTATTCTGTGGGCCTTGTGTGGCCCTGACGTCCGACTCTAGTGCTCCAATAGGGCAGAGTGGGGACCGACTCCATCTTTGTACGTCGACTGTCTGTGTGACGACGGTAGGGCAGAGCTCAACCACCTGATTGAGACGTGCCCTTTCGAAAACATTTGGGAGAGAGGCCGGTTTGGGGCATAAGACTATACCATCATCCGGCATAGGCCTGCAGAGCTCAATATGGATTAATAGAGCTCACAACTCTCCCATTTCTCCTTGCAGATGTGACGCCGACAAGGCTGCTGTCTTGAGCATGTCAGGCTCACTGACTAAAGGTCGTAGAGCCTCCAGGGTTAACCCCAGATGGGCCTGATTGGGTCCCTAACCTGAGCCCCTCTGAGCCTCAGGGCACCCTTCAGGAAATGCTCTTCTTTTCTTTGTAACGAGGTTACTGCCGTCTGCAGGGCCTGCGCTCCCGCTCAAGTCAGCCTGCCGAACACTCGGTCAGCTGACTGTTGAAGCCCTGTTCTCAGAACCAGAACGATCCTTATTGTCGCATCACAGTTTTACAAGTAAAAAGTGGATGGCCTTCGTTTTTGTGCATAGTTCCCATCGCGTTTATGCTGCGGAGCTAAGCACACACACAGTGAGAAGGGTGCTGGCCGCCACACTGATACCACATATGGTAGAACCTGATAAATGCTGACAGCGTCGATCAAGAGGCTGTCCCACAGATCTCAGATTGGAGGGCACCTCGAAGCCCATGTGGCAGCGAGGCCCTGTGTGGAATGTGTACATGTTCCTGTTGGGGCTGGCCTGCCTGCCCACCCATATGCCTGCTGGATTGTTTCACAAGCCAATGAGTGAAGTCCAGACAGGGGCATTCTTGTGGCCGCTAACGGCAAGAATGCTGTCCTGTGAGAAGCCATTGCAGCCCAAGTCTCCACGGGCTTAATTGGCTCTCTAACACCGTTCAAGTCCGTCACACGTTCGAGACCCTGAGGCCAACGAAAGTTTGTGTGGAAGCAAAAACTGGCTGTTTCTAGCCGCGTTACAGACCGTCACACGGGTAATTTATAGTAGAACTAACTACAACGCTAGCTAGGGCCACGCCGGGCCACTATGCAAAGCTAAATTACCCACCAAGTTAGTATTAACCCGGTAAAAGAAAGCGGACTTACCGTCTTTCTTCGACTTGAAGCCTCGGGGAAAGGTAGTTTCCGCGGCACCGAGAAACCTTCTCGTCCTTATGGAAATAATCAGATACCAATCGGGAGACTTCGCTGCGGTGTGTGTTACACATGAGAAGAACGTATGGTTACTTGGTAACCTTTGTTCTCTGAGTGAAGAGACTACCTCTCCACCCAACATATTTCATATGTAAGGGGGAATACCTCTGGATGAGGAGGGAGCTCACTCCGTGGCTTCGGTAGCCGGTCTCCAACACACAGAATTACACCCAGGTGTTTACACAGCCATGCCGTAATACAACCTTATGGTGGTTCTGCTCACCCCTGACAGTCACATTCTGCTGTGTGAACAGACAGAATTATTCGCTGGAACAACGTGGAACGTGTAAACTGACGCTGTCAACGATACGCCCGCGTAGTGCATGACTGTGAATGACAGATAATGCACTGGCCGCATGTTCAGAAGAGCCGGAGACACAGGGTGCACCGTGACTGCCCTCGGCCCTAAGGGGCGGAGGCACAGCCTGAGGCCCGACTACTAGAGCAAGGGACCGAGTCCCTGCTTTGCCCTCTAACACATGCCGAGGAGCGTTGCGGACTGTGAGAGTTGACGCCTGCAAGGCCTCTTGTCGAGGTGCCGGCCTAGGTGCCCAAAGTGCTGCAGGTGCCTGGCCACATTGTTGTGGCACTGCACCTCTGAGTGAGCACACACCATTCAGTTATCCAATTTAGGATGCAAAGGCCCTCCCGCCAAGGACTGCGTCCAATCAGGGGGCTAGACATATGCCGAATGGGAGGATACGGGACTCAAAGGTTCCATCGTCTAAGACAAGCCGGTCAGTGCGTCAGTGTGTCCGACCCGGGATCTGAGTATAAACATCCCCGGTCGAGCATGGCAAGCCAGTCGTCTTGGAGGATGGCTTGCCAGACCCTCAGCCCTTCCTTGCCAGGAGAGTGCTGTAAGCAGCACACAACCCCCCGAAGACATAGTGGAACCCACCCAGGGGTCCAACTGAATTGTCTTCCAGGACAGCCGCTGTCCCGAGAGACAGCGGGTGGGGTCTGGGGCCTTAACTGTCAGGACTGAGGGATGGGCTTAGCCCGCCGAGCACATTTTAGCCATACCCCACCGGTTGGCCTGTAACCGAACACGTAGGTCCCTGGAACTGCCAACCTGACTGGGGTTGCACAGCCTGAGGGCAACCGAGGCAAGCTGCTCACGGCTGCTTGTGGAGGTGCACATCCTGTACACCTCCACAGCCTCCTTAGGATGCTGTAGCAAAGCACTGGCCTTTTGGCCGAACATGGCCGATGGCTCAATAGGCAGCGTCATTGGGGGAGCTTGGTTCTCCTATCGCAGCTTGGATTGGGGCCGCCACAGATGGCGCCTCATCGAAGGGTATCTATAGCATTGCCCGCTGCTGCTGCCTGGGGAGCCTGGAAGCCAGTAGCTGCAGCTCCTAAAGGTCCGGGCCATTATGGTCACATAAGCGCCGCGTATAAGCCGGTGCTGAAGTAGTGACAAAATAGGCCTGTGTTGACTAGCTGCGCCTAGATAGCCATAGTGCATTCTCGGGATGAGAAGGAGCTTACCTTGTGGTTTCGAACCGGTAACCGGATTATACCATGCAAGTTTACACCTATAGGTGCGTGAACGGCCTTGCCGTGATACACCGTACAGTGTACTCCGCCCGACAGCCGCGGCACACTCCGCTGTGTTACCGAAATTGGCGAAACTACATCGCGGACGCGTGAGCTGACCCCGTCAGCAATACGCCGTATATACAGTAGTGTGCAAAGGGCTGTGATTTCAGGGCTTGCTCCTGGCAGACTCAGACTCAGACTCAACGCAGAAGATGGCTGCCACGGCAGCCATACACTCGTGTGGTGTTTGAATAGACTGTCTGCTCTGATCCCAAGGGATTTGGTAGTTTTAACTACAAACGAGCCACGATCAAACCCCGAGAGGGACGACTCAGCGTCGGCTTTCTGAACTGCAAAGTGCAGTGGCTCAATTCGGAGGAAACTTGCTCCGTGGCTTCCCCCGTCCGCACGGGTTCTACCACGCAATCTACACCGGAGTGCGTGAACGTTTTTTGCCGCAATACACACCCGGGGGCTCTCTCTCACGAGGCGAGGCAAAAAGTCACAGCCATACAGACGCGGAAGTCGCCCCAGCGACAATCCGCCTGTATAGTGTGCTGTGTTCAATGCTAGCCTGGCAGGACTGTTGTTTCGCTGCGCCGCCGCAGGTCAACTCCAGCCCACGGAATATGCCCCACGGATGCGTGAATTGACGCGCCACTTGTCCTGTCTGTGTCCCTGCCCACAGGTCGACAGACAGGCTATACACCACAGGACGCGTGAGCTAACGCTACGTCAACAATACGCCTGTAATGGTGTTTTTGGCTGGTTACCCTGCCTATATACACTATTATTTTAATTATATTATATTATAATAATTATAATTATAATTATAATTATATTATAATAAAGATTAAATAAATACACATTCTGTTTGGACATGCTCAAAAACGGGGAGTATAGTAATGTGCTTGAGAAGTGAGGGTTTACACTGCTGTCTCTCAGTCACATATTGATATTCATGTGTTGTGTTTTTGTTTTGTTTTGTTGCAATTTGTAACATGTTTCGTGTGGATCCCAAAAGACTAGCTGACTGCCATGGCATCAGCTAATGGGGATCTTTCCGAATAACCAAAAAAAAGAAAAACAACAGCCAGCAGAGCATCTATAATCTCTCTCTATCTCTTCCTCTGGAGGAAGGTCGCACCTGAACTCCACAGCTGAGCTGAGGCACAGAGTGTTTGAGTTGGAGACAACACTCTGCTCCAACCCTTTTGCATTATATTATATAGTGTATATACTGTCGTGTATTGGTTACTGAGGTCACATGACCAGGAAGCAGGTAACCGATTTATATAAGGACACCAAAGGTGATGTAACAATTATTATGAATGAGACCGGCAAGCGGACAAGACGTTGCTGTAATAAAGAAACCATGAAAGACAAGCTTGTGTATATGATTCGTATGATATAAGAACACAACATTGGCGACGAGGTGTGGAAAACGGAGTTACGCGGACGGCATGGAGAAGTCGGGGATCCAACAGTTTGCATGTTACACGGATCCAGCTACTCTCGGACCGAGGTGGACGCGATGGCTAATTTCATTCGAATTGTACGCAGATGGGAAGGGACTGATAATCGTTGATGGAGGGGATAACGCGGCTGCCGCGGCCGTGGTGAAGCAGAGGAGAAGGGCTCTTCTTTTACACCTGGCGGGACCAGACGTCCAGGATGTGTTTTCCACTCTACCGGACACCGGGGAGGCGACGGAATACGCGAAGGCAGTCACGGCACTGAACACGTACTTTGTGCCCCAAGTCAACTCAGCGTTTGCCCGCCAGACGTTTCACAAGTTGTGCCAGGAACCAGGCGAGACCATACAACAGTTTGCAACACGTCTGAGACGAACGGCGAGGGATTGTGGTTTTCAAGCCGACACTGACAACCAGATTAGAGACGCTATCCTGAATAAATGTATGTCAACATATGTGCGCAGAAAATTACTGGAGGAAGGGCATGCACTGACGCTTGCCCGCACATTGGAGTTATCCTCACAATGTGAGAGGATTGAAGAACAGATGGCGGCCATTTCTCTGGCTGAAGACAGGAGGGACACCGAGACCGTGCATCGCGTCACACAAAAAGGAGGGAAATATCCAGCATCGAGAGGGAAACCACCGGAAAGAGACCAAGAAGGCGCCACATCGGAGAGGAAATGCTTCAGGTGTGGACGTGCTGATCACATGGCAAGGGATCCAAAATGCCCTGCGCGAGGACAGACATGTCACAAATGCAACGGGAGGGACCACTACTCCAAGATGTGTCGCACAAGAGGATCAAGGAACCAAAATGTGAACACAGTGGAGGTAGAGCATGATGATGAGTTTGCATTTAATGTGAAAGAAGACGACATGTCAGAGAAACTTAGGCCCTTTCCCAATTCCTTTTTTAACCCTACCCCTCAGCCCTTGGCCCTACCCCTTACCCCTTGCCCCTTCCCCTTGTCCCTTCATAATGAGTGTCAAGGGGTAGGGGGATAAATCATCACCCTAGGAATTGGAACGTCCCTAAATATTCGTCCTTGTAGATATTGATATATTGATATACAACTTGTTCTCAGAAAATAGCTGATCTGCAAGCTCACTACAGGCCAGTGGTCCCCAAATTTTTCATGTCAAGGACCCCCAAATTGACACGAATTAGCCCGCAGACCCCCATTTGAAGAGATATGCCAGGCACCCCATATATTTTTACGAATCTAGCAGTGTCACGGACCACCAGTGTGACATGCATTAGTCCATGGACCCCCATTTGATGGCATTTCTGTCTCTGGGATCCCCAATTTATATTGTAAAATCAATGTTAATTAACTCTAAGAGTGTACAAATGGACCCTTATGGGTCCATTTGGTTCCAAACTATCATTTAGCTGGGGACCCCCTGGAACTCTCTCAAGGACCCCTGGGGGTCCCCATAACCCACTTTGGAAACCACTGCTATAAGCTGTAGATCGGCTATTTTGGGAGAAGAGATGGAACGTAAATATTTATGGCTGTGGTTATGATGAAATAAATATATTGTAATTTTGTCTCATCTTGGTAGCCCACCAGAATGTCATTCAGCTAGATATAGCTCATTCTGACACACTGCTCAACAGTTGTACCTGATTCATTGATTATTGTATTAACAGTTTGTATAAAATGGGTACAGTTATATATCATATAGCCTACAGGGTTAGAAAAAGGAAAAACAATTTACAATATAGAAAGAAGGGGCTGTGGTCACTGTGTTCATTGTTTTTAATATCATTAAGAACAGAGTCATTTTCTATCATGGAAGTCGTGGTATGCTAATAATAATATGAATGATAATGTTTCAAATTCAACAACATTTAGGACAATCGTGATTCATCTCCATCCAATGTACAGGCTGTACAGCAGCTTGCAGTCTGCTCCATAGCTGGTTTGCCTGGGGGGGAAAAACAACACCATTGCTAATTAGTTATGTAACTTTTGCAACTTGTGGGGATTATCATAACATTGGTCATGATAAAACCATACCAGCTATCACTGCAGCGAGTAGCCAACGTTATGCAGCGGCAGCGTTATGTAGGTACAGTAGGCTATTTCACGGCTTTTAAGAGCTCCAAAACTGCAGAATGTTGACATATCGTGGTCTGGGGGTCGGACTGATGCCTGCTAGTTAAGCTAGTAGTTTGCATCCGAGTTGTTCCACCGGGGCACCGGCGGTAAATACAAAATAATAAAGCGCCGATGCGAAATTAATGGGTAACGTTACCGTAACGTTGTATGAATGCAACGCCGTAGCATATCGTTAGTTCAAGTGAGGTAACGTTAACCTTTGCTAGAGATTGCGATATTTTTGGCGATGCAGATTGTTAACACATTCAAATAATATTGGTTAATATCATATTCTTCCATAAGTTCCATAATAAAGGACTGAAAAGGCGTCTTACCTCGTCCGCCTTCCGCCCTCTGTGTCATGTCCCTCCGTTTTAAGTCTGGTCGCGATATCCCTTGGTTTGAAGGGGATCCTAACCCTCGCCCTTGGCCCTACCCCTCGCTCCAAAGAGAATTGAGATAACCCTTCCTCCTCACGTGAACGCGCATCAGCAAGGGGAAGGGCTAAGGGCGATGGAGAAGGGGGGAATTGGGAAAGGGCCTTACATTTTGTGTGGGGGGAGTAAATGTGGAAATGTTAGTTGACTCAGGTGCTAAAAGCAATGTGATGGGAACAAATGCATGGGAAAAACTCAAGGCAGAAAAGATAAAATGTAATTCCTATGTGCCAAAAGAAAAGAGGAGTTTGTACCCTTACTCATCCAGTGAACCTCTCCCAATTAAGGGGATTTTTGAATGTGAAATTACCATTGGTAACAGGTCTGAACAGGCAGAATTCATTGTAATTAAGGGTAATGGTGAACCACTATTGGGTAGAAAGACAGCCATGAAATTGTGAGTGTTGAAAATAGGTGAAAATGTCTCTGTGGTGACCGACATCAAAGACACACTCAAGCAGCAATATCCAGGTGTGTTCAAGGGTGTAGGGAAATTGAACACCAAGCAGATTAGTTTATACATAGACCCACAGGTTAAGCCAGTGGCCCAGCCACTTAGACGCATACCATACCACCTCAGGGAGGCGGTGGAAAATAAAATTAAGGAATTAATTGATTTAGACATTGTGGAAAGTGTCGAAGGCCCCACCCCTTGGGTGAACCCAGTGGTGATAATTCCAAAACCTGACAAAGATATCAGAATGTGTCTAGATATGAGGAGGGCCAATGAAGCAATTGTGAGGGAACGGTACCCCATTCCTACTGTGGATGACATTTTGCAAGGCATGAATGGCTCAACTGTGTTTAGCAAGCTAGACCTTAAATGGGGCTACCATCAGTTAGAGCTGACCCCAGAGTCAAGGGAAATAGCCACTTTTGCAATACATAATGGACTGTACAGGTACAAAAGGTTAATTTTTGGTGTCTCATCAGCCAGTGAGCAATACCAGCATGAGATAGCCAATACATTAGCTGGCATTGAGGGTGTTGAGAACATCTCAGATGATGTGATAGTGCACGCACGAGATCAGGAAACACATGACAAGAGTTTACATGCTGTTCTGAAGAGGCTCTCAGAGTGCGGTTTAACACTAAACCCAGGGAAGTGTCAATTCAACATGGACAGGTTGATTTTCATGGGGATACTCCTGTCAGAGAAGGGCATAGGACCAACAGAGGAGAGGGTGAGAGCTATTGTGGAGGCCAGAGAACCAGAGAATGCCTCAGAGGTCAGGAGTTTCCTGGGTCTCGTAGGATTCAGTTCCAGGTTCATACCAGGTTTTGCAACACTGTCAGAGCCATTACGATGCCTGACTAGAAAAGAGGTGCCATTTGAGTTTGGTCCAGAGCAGAAAAAAGCATTCCAGGTTCTAAAGGATGAACTAGCCAAAACTGTCACACTAGCCTATTTTGACAAGGAAGCACCAACTAAGGCAATTGCAGATGCAAGTCCTGTAGGTTTAGGAGCAGTGCTAGTGCAGGACCAGCAGGGAAAGATGGTACCTGTATGCTATGTGAGCCGCAGCTTGACAGACTGTGAGCGTAGATACTCTCAGACAGAGCGTGAAGCTTTAGGTCTAGTGTGGGCTTGTGAGAGATTACATCCTTATGTGTATGGTAGGAGGTTTGATTTAATCACTGACCATAAACCACTAGAGGTCATATACGGTCCTCGATCTAAACCATGTGCACGCATAGAGAGATGGGTTCTCAGATTACAACCTTATGATTTCAGAGTTGTATATGTACCGGGGAAACAAAACATAGCAGACCCGTTGTCACGGCTGCTAGGACATTCAGCAAGAAGAGAGGTGCACAAACATGACTCAGATGAGTATGTTTGATTTGTGGCAATGAGCGCTACACCCAAAGCACTTACTACACGAGAGATAGAGGAAGCATCTGCTACCGACACAGAATTGATTGAGGTTCGCAATGCACTAACAAATGGATGTTTTGATAATTGTAAACAATATGCACCGATTGTTAATGAGTTGTGTACAATAGGATACATCGTGCTACGAGGGACACGCATAGTGCTGCCACAGAGCCTGCAAGCACGAGCACTCACACTAGCCCATGAAGGGCATCTGGGAATAGTGGGAACCAAACAACATCTCAGAACCAAGGTTTGGTGGCCTGGCATGGAGAGAGCAGCTGAGAAGTACTGTAAGGCATGTCATGGATGTCAAATTGTAGCCAGACCTGACCCACCAGAACCACTGAGATCTACAAGTCTACCGGATGGTCCCTGGCAAGATATTGCCATAGATCTGCTAGGGCCACTGCCAACCAATCACTCCATACTCGTGGTGGTAGATTACTACAGTCGCTACTATGAATATGACATTATGACTTCCACAACTGCGGAGAAGGTCATTGACAGCCTGGAGTCCATGTTTAGCAGGCATGGACTACCAGTTTCCTGCAGATCGGATGGGGGTCCCCAGTTCAAGGCTGAATTGTTCAAGGAGTACTGCGAGACAAATGGAATCACGCACGTGAAGACGACTCCAAAATGGGCTCAAGCGAATGGAGAAGTTGAGCGTCAGAATTCATCGCTGATGAAGAGAATAAGGATCGCTCAAGCAGAAGGACTGGACTGGAAACGTGAGCTGAGAAAGTATGTGACTGTGTACCGGAGCATAGAACATGCTACTACTGGGAAAAGCCCTGCTGAACTGCTCTTTAATCGGAAAATGAGAGGAAAGTTGCCAGATCTCTGTGGATCACACACAGCATCGCTGGAAGTACGTGACAGAGATGCAGAGCAAAAGGGTAAAGCAAAACTGTATGCTGATGAACGACGGGGAGCTCAGTACTCAAAGGTGGACGTTGGAGACACGGTGCTCATACAGCAGGACAAGGTGGACAAATTCACCACACCATTCAACGCGACACCACACAAAGTGGTGAGCAAAACAGGAAGTCAGGTGGTGGTTGAATCACCCACAGGAGCACGATACCAGAGAAACACCACACATGTGAAAAGATATGTGACAAACAGGCCTACGGAGGAACACAACACACAAGAGGAGAGTGCACTTGATGTGGACACACAGGTACAGGATAAGGTCACGCACACACCACAACACATTGAAAGGTCAGAGGTGCCGAAGGCCAGACCTCAAAGGGTCACAAAGGCACCTGAAAGGCTCCAAGATTTTGTGTTGTCTTGAGCTGAATTACACTTACACAAAAGATATTGTGTATTGAATTGTGAATTGTGATTGAACAAAAGGGAAAAATGTGTTTTCTTGTTTTGCATTGTGAATTGTGATTGGAAAAGGAAAAACGTGTTTTCATTGTTTTAAGGGTCAGTACTGAGGTTGTTAAAGGTTCAAGTTTATTTCCAAGGAAAAGGGGGATGTCGTGTATTGGTTACTGAGGTCACATGACCAGGAAGCAGGTAACCGATTTATATAAGGACACCAAAGGTGATGTAACAATTATTATGAATGAGACCGGCAAGCGGACAAGACGTTGCTGTAATAAAGAAACCATGAAAGACAAGCTTGTGTATATGATTCGTATGATATAAGAACACAACATATACGTATGCAGATTTCCACTGTTTGGCCCATGCTTAGAACGGGGATCGCTTTCCAGGCAAAAATTACCCTACGATATATCACCGTGATGTCACGGGGGTGTCCCCACAGGATTCCCTACACAGCACTGGAGACCAGACTTTGTTTGTTGTGGAATTAATGTCGCGCTGCATGCGTGAGTTGGCATTCAGCTCGTCCTGTCTATGACAGAACCACCACCGTCGCGTGAGCTGACCAGTCAGCAATACGACAGTACGGTGCACTGACTGCCTTTCCCAATTCGGAGAGCTTGCTCCGTGACGTCACACGGGATTCCC
>NW_027637435.1:87500-199434 GCF_951216825.1 Electrona antarctica | reverse complement strand
AAGCTTATAGGCCTGCAGAGTGTCTAGTTTTGAAGATACAGACTCTGCTAAGCAAAAGTGAACAGGGCCAAACTGGGCTTATTTCGCTGTGAAAGTGACATTTAGGCACGGAGTTGGAAAACCTTGTCTGAACCCCTCCATCCTTCCTGTAGCTGCTCAGACTCTGCTTCTCTGCCCCCAGCCAAGCTTATAGGCCTGCAGAGTGTCTAGTTTTGAAGATACAGACTCTGCTAAGCAAAAGTGAACAGGGCCAAACTGGGCTTATTTCGCTGTGAAAGTGACATTTAGGCACGGATGTTGGAAAACCTTGTCTGAACCCCTCCATCCTTCCTGTAGCTGCTCAGACTCTGCTTCTCTGCCCCCAGCCAAGCTTATAGGCCTGCAGAGTGTCTAGTTTTGAAGATACAGACTCTGCTAAGCAAAAGTGAACAGGGCCAAACTGGGCTTATTTCGCTGTGAAAGTGACATTTAGGCACGGAGTTGGAAAACCTTGTCTGAACCCCTCCATCCTTCCTGTAGCTGCTCAGACTCTGCTTCTCTGCCCCCAGCCAAGCTTATAGGCCTGCAGAGTGTCTAGTTTTGAAGATACAGACTCTGCTAAGCAAAAGTGAACAGGGCCAAACTGGGCTTATTTCGCTGTGAAAGTGACATTTAGGCACGGAGTTGGAAAACCTTGTCTGAACCCCTCCATCCTTCCTGTAGCTGCTCAGACTCTGCTTCTCTGCCCCCAGCCAAGCTTATAGGCCTGCAGAGTGTCTAGTTTTGAAGATACAGACTCTGCTAAGCAAAAGTGAACAGGGCCAAACTGGGCTTATTTCGCTGTGAAAGTGACATTTAGGCACGGAGTTGGAAAACCTTGTCTGAACCCCTCCATCCTTCCTGTAGCTGCTCAGACTCTGCTTCTCTGCCCCCAGCCAAGCTTATAGGCCTGCAGAGTGTCTAGTTTTGAAGATACAGACTCTGCTAAGCAAAAGTGAACAGGGCCAAACTGGGCTTATTTCGCTGTGAAAGTGACATTTAGGCACGGAGTTGGAAAACCTTGTCTGAACCCCTCCATCCTTCCTGTAGCTGCTCAGACTCTGCTTCTCTGCCCCCAGCCAAGCTTATAGGCCTGCAGAGTGTCTAGTTTTGAAGATACAGACTCTGCTAAGCAAAAGTGAACAGGGCCAAACTGGGCTTATTTCGCTGTGAAAGTGACATTTAGGCACGGAGTTGGAAAACCTTGTCTGAACCCCTCCATCCTTCCTGTAGCTGCTCAGACTCTGCTTCTCTGCCCCCAGCCAAGCTTATAGGCCTGCAGAGTGTCTAGTTTTGAAGATACAGACTCTGCTAAGCAAAAGTGAACAGGGCCAAACTGGGCTTATTTCGCTGTGAAAGTGACATTTAGGCACGGAGTTGGAAAACCTTGTCTGAACCCCTCCATCCTTCCTGTAGCTGCTCAGACTCTGCTTCTCTGCCCCCAGCCAAGCTTATAGGCCTGCAGAGTGTCTAGTTTTGAAGATACAGACTCTGCTAAGCAAAAGTGAACAGGGCCAAACTGGGCTTATTTCGCTGTGAAAGTGACATTTAGGCACGGAGTTGGAAAACCTTGTCTGAACCCCTCCATCCTTCCTGTAGCTGCTCAGACTCTGCTTCTCTGCCCCCAGCCAAGCTTATAGGCCTGCAGAGTGTCTAGTTTTGAAGATACAGACTCTGCTAAGCAAAAGTGAACAGGGCCAAACTGGGCTTATTTCGCTGTGAAAGTGACATTTAGGCACGGAGTTGGAAAACCTTGTCTGAACCCCTCCATCCTTCCTGTAGCTGCTCAGACTCTGCTTCTCTGCCCCCAGCCAAGCTTATAGGCCTGCAGAGTGTCTAGTTTTGAAGATACAGACTCTGCTAAGCAAAAGTGAACAGGGCCAAACTGGGCTTATTTCGCTGTGAAAGTGACATTTAGGCACGGAGTTGGAAAACCTTGTCTGAACCCCTCCATCCTTCCTGTAGCTGCTCAGACTCTGCTTCTCTGCCCCCAGCCAAGCTTATAGGCCTGCAGAGTGTCTAGTTTTGAAGATACAGACTCTGCTAAGCAAAAGTGAACAGGGCCAAACTGGGCTTATTTCGCTGTGAAAGTGACATTTAGGCACGGAGTTGGAAAACCTTGTCTGAACCCCTCCATCCTTCCTGTAGCTGCTCAGACTCTGCTTCTCTGCCCCCAGCCAAGCTTATAGGCCTGCAGAGTGTCTAGTTTTGAAGATACAGACTCTGCTAAGCAAAAGTGAACAGGGCCAAACTGGGCTTATTTCGCTGTGAAAGTGACATTTAGGCACGGAGTTGGAAAACCTTGTCTGAACCCCTCCATCCTTCCTGTAGCTGCTCAGACTCTGCTTCTCTGCCCCCAGCCAAGCTTATAGGCCTGCAGAGTGTCTAGTTTTGAAGATACAGACTCTGCTAAGCAAAAGTGAACAGGGCCAAACTGGGCTTATTTCGCTGTGAAAGTGACATTTAGGCACGGAGTTGGAAAACCTTGTCTGAACCCCTCCATCCTTCCTGTAGCTGCTCAGACTCTGCTTCTCTGCCCCCAGCCAAGCTTATAGGCCTGCAGAGTGTCTAGTTTTGAAGATACAGACTCTGCTAAGCAAAAGTGAACAGGGCCAAACTGGGCTTATTTCGCTGTGAAAGTGACATTTAGGCACGGAGTTGGAAAACCTTGTCTGAACCCCTCCATCCTTCCTGTAGCTGCTCAGACTCTGCTTCTCTGCCCCCAGCCAAGCTTATAGGCCTGCAGAGTGTCTAGTTTTGAAGATACAGACTCTGCTAAGCAAAAGTGAACAGGGCCAAACTGGGCTTATTTCGCTGTGAAAGTGACATTTAGGCACGGAGTTGGAAAACCTTGTCTGAACCCCTCCATCCTTCCTGTAGCTGCTCAGACTCTGCTTCTCTGCCCCCAGCCAAGCTTATAGGCCTGCAGAGTGTCTAGTTTTGAAGATACAGACTCTGCTAAGCAAAAGTGAACAGGGCCAAACTGGGCTTATTTCGCTGTGAAAGTGACATTTAGGCACGGAGTTGGAAAACCTTGTCTGAACCCCTCCATCCTTCCTGTAGCTGCTCAGACTCTGCTTCTCTGCCCCCAGCCAAGCTTATAGGCCTGCAGAGTGTCTAGTTTTGAAGATACAGACTCTGCTAAGCAAAAGTGAACAGGGCCAAACTGGGCTTATTTCGCTGTGAAAGTGACATTTAGGCACGGAGTTGGAAAACCTTGTCTGAACCCCTCCATCCTTCCTGTAGCTGCTCAGACTCTGCTTCTCTGCCCCCAGCCAAGCTTATAGGCCTGCAGAGTGTCTAGTTTTGAAGATACAGACTCTGCTAAGCAAAAGTGAACAGGGCCAAACTGGGCTTATTTCGCTGTGAAAGTGACATTTAGGCACGGAGTTGGAAAACCTTGTCTGAACCCCTCCATCCTTCCTGTAGCTGCTCAGACTCTGCTTCTCTGCCCCCAGCCAAGCTTATAGGCCTGCAGAGTGTCTAGTTTTGAAGATACAGACTCTGCTAAGCAAAAGTGAACAGGGCCAAACTGGGCTTATTTCGCTGTGAAAGTGACATTTAGGCACGGAGTTGGAAAACCTTGTCTGAACCCCTCCATCCTTCCTGTAGCTGCTCAGACTCTGCTTCTCTGCCCCCAGCCAAGCTTATAGGCCTGCAGAGTGTCTAGTTTTGAAGATACAGACTCTGCTAAGCAAAAGTGAACAGGGCCAAACTGGGCTTATTTCGCTGTGAAAGTGACATTTAGGCACGGAGTTGGAAAACCTTGTCTGAACCCCTCCATCCTTCCTGTAGCTGCTCAGACTCTGCTTCTCTGCCCCCAGCCAAGCTTATAGGCCTGCAGAGTGTCTAGTTTTGAAGATACAGACTCTGCTAAGCAAAAGTGAACAGGGCCAAACTGGGCTTATTTCGCTGTGAAAGTGACATTTAGGCACGGAGTTGGAAAACCTTGTCTGAACCCCTCCATCCTTCCTGTAGCTGCTCAGACTCTGCTTCTCTGCCCCCAGCCAAGCTTATAGGCCTGCAGAGTGTCTAGTTTTGAAGATACAGACTCTGCTAAGCAAAAGTGAACAGGGCCAAACTGGGCTTATTTCGCTGTGAAAGTGACATTTAGGCACGGAGTTGGAAAACCTTGTCTGAACCCCTCCATCCTTCCTGTAGCTGCTCAGACTCTGCTTCTCTGCCCCCAGCCAAGCTTATAGGCCTGCAGAGTGTCTAGTTTTGAAGATACAGACTCTGCTAAGCAAAAGTGAACAGGGCCAAACTGGGCTTATTTCGCTGTGAAAGTGACATTTAGGCACGGAGTTGGAAAACCTTGTCTGAACCCCTCCATCCTTCCTGTAGCTGCTCAGACTCTGCTTCTCTGCCCCCAGCCAAGCTTATAGGCCTGCAGAGTGTCTAGTTTTGAAGATACAGACTCTGCTAAGCAAAAGTGAACAGGGCCAAACTGGGCTTATTTCGCTGTGAAAGTGACATTTAGGCACGGAGTTGGAAAACCTTGTCTGAACCCCTCCATCCTTCCTGTAGCTGCTCAGACTCTGCTTCTCTGCCCCCAGCCAAGCTTATAGGCCTGCAGAGTGTCTAGTTTTGAAGATACAGACTCTGCTAAGCAAAAGTGAACAGGGCCAAACTGGGCTTATTTCGCTGTGAAAGTGACATTTAGGCACGGAGTTGGAAAACCTTGTCTGAACCCCTCCATCCTTCCTGTAGCTGCTCAGACTCTGCTTCTCTGCCCCCAGCCAAGCTTATAGGCCTGCAGAGTGTCTAGTTTTGAAGATACAGACTCTGCTAAGCAAAAGTGAACAGGGCCAAACTGGGCTTATTTCGCTGTGAAAGTGACATTTAGGCACGGAGTTGGAAAACCTTGTCTGAACCCCTCCATCCTTCCTGTAGCTGCTCAGACTCTGCTTCTCTGCCCCCAGCCAAGCTTATAGGCCTGCAGAGTGTCTAGTTTTGAAGATACAGACTCTGCTAAGCAAAAGTGAACAGGGCCAAACTGGGCTTATTTCGCTGTGAAAGTGACATTTAGGCACGGAGTTGGAAAACCTTGTCTGAACCCCTCCATCCTTCCTGTAGCTGCTCAGACTCTGCTTCTCTGCCCCCAGCCAAGCTTATAGGCCTGCAGAGTGTCTAGTTTTGAAGATACAGACTCTGCTAAGCAAAGTGAACAGCTACAGGAAGGATGGAGGGGTTCAGACAAGGTTTTCCAACTCCGTGCCTAAATGTCACTTTCACAGCGAAATAAGCCCAGTTTGGCCCTGTTCACTTTTGCTTAGCAGAGTCTGTATCTTCAAAACTAGACACTCTGCAGGCCTATAAGCTTGGCTGGGGGCAGAGAAGCAGAGTCTGAGCAGCTACAGGAAGGATGGAGGGGTTCAGACAAGGTTTTCCAACTCCGTGCCTAAATGTCACTTTCACAGCGAAATAAGCCCAGTTTGGCCCTGTTCACTTTTGCTTAGCAGAGTCTGTATCTTCAAAACTAGACACTCTGCAGGCCTATAAGCTTGGCTGGGGGCAGAGAAGCAGAGTCTGAGCAGCTACAGGAAGGATGGAGGGGTTCAGACAAGGTTTTCCAACTCCGTGCCTAAATGTCACTTTCACAGCGAAATAAGCCCAGTTTGGCCCTGTTCACTTTTGCTTAGCAGAGTCTGTATCTTCAAAACTAGACACTCTGCAGGCCTATAAGCTTGGCTGGGGGCAGAGAAGCAGAGTCTGAGCAGCTACAGGAAGGATGGAGGGGTTCAGACAAGGTTTTCCAACTCCGTGCCTAAATGTCACTTTCACAGCGAAATAAGCCCAGTTTGGCCCTGTTCACTTTTGCTTAGCAGAGTCTGTATCTTCAAAACTAGACACTCTGCAGGCCTATAAGCTTGGCTGGGGGCAGAGAAGCAGAGTCTGAGCAGCTACAGGAAGGATGGAGGGGTTCAGACAAGGTTTTCCAACTCCGTGCCTAAATGTCACTTTCACAGCGAAATAAGCCCAGTTTGGCCCTGTTCACTTTTGCTTAGCAGAGTCTGTATCTTCAAAACTAGACACTCTGCAGGCCTATAAGCTTGGCTGGGGGCAGAGAAGCAGAGTCTGAGCAGCTACAGGAAGGATGGAGGGGTTCAGACAAGGTTTTCCAACTCCGTGCCTAAATGTCACTTTCACAGCGAAATAAGCCCAGTTTGGCCCTGTTCACTTTTGCTTAGCAGAGTCTGTATCTTCAAAACTAGACACTCTGCAGGCCTATAAGCTTGGCTGGGGGCAGAGAAGCAGAGTCTGAGCAGCTACAGGAAGGATGGAGGGGTTCAGACAAGGTTTTCCAACTCCGTGCCTAAATGTCACTTTCACAGCGAAATAAGCCCAGTTTGGCCCTGTTCACTTTTGCTTAGCAGAGTCTGTATCTTCAAAACTAGACACTCTGCAGGCCTATAAGCTTGGCTGGGGGCAGAGAAGCAGAGTCTGAGCAGCTACAGGAAGGATGGAGGGGTTCAGACAAGGTTTTCCAACTCCGTGCCTAAATGTCACTTTCACAGCGAAATAAGCCCAGTTTGGCCCTGTTCACTTTTGCTTAGCAGAGTCTGTATCTTCAAAACTAGACACTCTGCAGGCCTATAAGCTTGGCTGGGGGCAGAGAAGCAGAGTCTGAGCAGCTACAGGAAGGATGGAGGGGTTCAGACAAGGTTTTCCAACTCCGTGCCTAAATGTCACTTTCACAGCGAAATAAGCCCAGTTTGGCCCTGTTCACTTTTGCTTAGCAGAGTCTGTATCTTCAAAACTAGACACTCTGCAGGCCTATAAGCTTGGCTGGGGGCAGAGAAGCAGAGTCTGAGCAGCTACAGGAAGGATGGAGGGGTTCAGACAAGGTTTTCCAACTCCGTGCCTAAATGTCACTTTCACAGCGAAATAAGCCCAGTTTGGCCCTGTTCACTTTTGCTTAGCAGAGTCTGTATCTTCAAAACTAGACACTCTGCAGGCCTATAAGCTTGGCTGGGGGCAGAGAAGCAGAGTCTGAGCAGCTACAGGAAGGATGGAGGGGTTCAGACAAGGTTTTCCAACTCCGTGCCTAAATGTCACTTTCACAGCGAAATAAGCCCAGTTTGGCCCTGTTCACTTTTGCTTAGCAGAGTCTGTATCTTCAAAACTAGACACTCTGCAGGCCTATAAGCTTGGCTGGGGGCAGAGAAGCAGAGTCTGAGCAGCTACAGGAAGGATGGAGGGGTTCAGACAAGGTTTTCCAACTCCGTGCCTAAATGTCACTTTCACAGCGAAATAAGCCCAGTTTGGCCCTGTTCACTTTTGCTTAGCAGAGTCTGTATCTTCAAAACTAGACACTCTGCAGGCCTATAAGCTTGGCTGGGGGCAGAGAAGCAGAGTCTGAGCAGCTACAGGAAGGATGGAGGGGTTCAGACAAGGTTTTCCAACTCCGTGCCTAAATGTCACTTTCACAGCGAAATAAGCCCAGTTTGGCCCTGTTCACTTTTGCTTAGCAGAGTCTGTATCTTCAAAACTAGACACTCTGCAGGCCTATAAGCTTGGCTGGGGGCAGAGAAGCAGAGTCTGAGCAGCTACAGGAAGGATGGAGGGGTTCAGACAAGGTTTTCCAACTCCGTGCCTAAATGTCACTTTCACAGCGAAATAAGCCCAGTTTGGCCCTGTTCACTTTTGCTTAGCAGAGTCTGTATCTTCAAAACTAGACACTCTGCAGGCCTATAAGCTTGGCTGGGGGCAGAGAAGCAGAGTCTGAGCAGCTACAGGAAGGATGGAGGGGTTCAGACAAGGTTTTCCAACTCCGTGCCTAAATGTCACTTTCACAGCGAAATAAGCCCAGTTTGGCCCTGTTCACTTTTGCTTAGCAGAGTCTGTATCTTCAAAACTAGACACTCTGCAGGCCTATAAGCTTGGCTGGGGGCAGAGAAGCAGAGTCTGAGCAGCTACAGGAAGGATGGAGGGGTTCAGACAAGGTTTTCCAACTCCGTGCCTAAATGTCACTTTCACAGCGAAATAAGCCCAGTTTGGCCCTGTTCACTTTTGCTTAGCAGAGTCTGTATCTTCAAAACTAGACACTCTGCAGGCCTATAAGCTTGGCTGGGGGCAGAGAAGCAGAGTCTGAGCAGCTACAGGAAGGATGGAGGGGTTCAGACAAGGTTTTCCAAGTCCGTGCCTAAATCTCACTTTCACAGCGAAATAAGCCCAGTTTGGCCCTGTTCACTTTTGCTTAGCAGAGTCTGTATCTTCAAAACTAGACACTCTGCAGGCCTATATCAGCCCAATATCAATATCAGCCCAATATCAATATCAGCCCAATATCAGCATCAGCCCAATATCAGCATCAGCCCAATATCAGCATCAGCCCAATATCAGCATCAGCCCAATATCAGCATCAGCCCAATATCAGCATCAGCCCAATATCAGCATCAGCCCAATATCAGCATCAGCCCAATATCAGCATCAGCCCAATATCAGCATCAGCCCAATATCAGCATCAGCCCAATATCAGCATCAGCCCAATATCAGCATCAGCCCAATATCAGCATCAGCCCAATATCAGCATCAGCCCAATATCAGCATCAGCCCAATATCAGCATCAGCCCAATATCAGCATCAGCCCAATATCAGCATCAGCCCAATATCAGCATCAGCCCAATATCAGCATCAGCCCAATATCAGCATCAGCCCAATATCAGCATCAGCCCAATATCAGCATCAGCCCAATATCAGCATCAGCCCAATATCAGCATCAGCCCAATATCAGCATCAGCCCAATATCAGCATCAGCCCAATATCAGCATCAGCCCAATATCAGCATCAGCCCAATATCAGCATCAGCCCAATATCAGCATCAGCCCAATATCAGCATCAGCCCAATATCAGCATCAGCCCAATATCAGCATCAGCCCAATATCAGCATCAGCCCAATATCAGCATCAGCCCAATATCAGCATCAGCCCAATATCAGCATCAGCCCAATATCAGCATCAGCCCAATATCAGCATCAGCCCAATATCAGCATCAGCCCAATATCAGCATCAGCCCAATATCAGCATCAGCCCAATATCAGCATCAGCCCAATATCAGCATCAGCCCAATATCAGCATCAGCCCAATATCAGCATCAGCCCAATATCAGCATCAGCCCAATATCAGCATCAGCCCAATATCAGCATCAGCCCAATATCAGCATCAGCCCAATATCAGCATCAGCCCAATATCAGCATCAGCCCAATATCAGCATCAGCCCAATATCAGCATCAGCCCAATATCAGCATCAGCCCAATATCAGCATCAGCCCAATATCAGCATCAGCCCAATATCAGCATCAGCCCAATATCAGCATCAGCCCAATATCAGCATCAGCCCAATATCAGCATCAGCCCAATATCAGCATCAGCCCAATATCAGCATCAGCCCAATATCAGCATCAGCCCAATATCAGCATCAGCCCAATATCAGCATCAGCCCAATATCAGCATCAGCCCAATATCAGCATCAGCCCAATATCAGCATCAGCCCAATATCAGCATCAGCCCAATATCAGCATCAGCCCAATATCAGCATCAGCCCAATATCAGCATCAGCCCAATATCAGCATCAGCCCAATATCAGCATCAGCCCAATATCAGCATCAGCCCAATATCAGCATCAGCCCAATATCAGCATCAGCCCAATATCAGCATCAGCCCAATATCAGCATCAGCTGATATTATCATCATATTGGGCTGCTTCTCTGCCCCCAGCCAAGCTTATAGGCCTGCAGAGTGTCTAGGGCTGATGCTGATATTGGGCTGATGCTGATATTGGGCTGATGCTGATATTGGGCTGATGCTGATATTGGGCTGATGCTGATATTGGGCTGATGCTGATATTGGGCTGATGCTGATATTGGGCTGATGCTGATATTGGGCTGATGC
Source organism: Electrona antarctica (assembly GCF_951216825.1). Classification (NCBI taxonomy): domain Eukaryota; kingdom Metazoa; phylum Chordata; class Actinopteri; order Myctophiformes; family Myctophidae; genus Electrona; species Electrona antarctica. The sequence continues at coordinate 189,524 of NW_027637435.1, read as the reverse complement.
TGATATTGGGCTGATGCTGATATTGGGCTGATGCTGATATTGGGCTGATGCTGATATTGGGCTGATGCTGATATTGGGCTGATGCTGATATTGGGCTGATGCTGATATTGGGCTGATGCTGATATTGGGCTGATGCTGATATTGGGCTGATGCTGATATTGGGCTGATGCTGATATTGGGCTGATGCTGATATTGGGCTGATGCTGATATTGGGCTGATGCTGATATTGGGCTGATGCTGATATTGGGCTGATGCTGATATTGGGCTGATGCTGATATTGGGCTGATGCTGATATTGGGCTGATGCTGATATTGGGCTGATGCTGATATTGGGCTGATGCTGATATTGGGCTGATGCTGATATTGGGCTGATGCTGATATTGGGCTGATGCTGATATTGGGCTGATGCTGATATTGGGCTGATGCTGATATTGGGCTGATGCTGATATTGGGCTGATGCTGATATTGGGCTGATGCTGATATTGGGCTGATGCTGATATTGGGCTGATGCTGATATTGGGCTGATGCTGATATTGGGCTGATGCTGATATTGGGCTGATGCTGATATTGGGCTGATGCTGATATTGGGCTGATGCTGATATTGGGCTGATGCTGATATTGGGCTGATGCTGATATTGGGCTGATGCTGATATTGGGCTGATGCTGATATTGGGCTGATGCTGATATTGGGCTGATGCTGATATTGGGCTGATGCTGATATTGGGCTGATGCTGATATTGGGCTGATGCTGATATTGGGCTGATGCTGATATTGGGCTGATGCTGATATTGGGCTGATGCTGATATTGGGCTGATGCTGATATTGGGCTGATGCTGATATTGGGCTGATGCTGATATTGGGCTGATGCTGATATTGGGCTGATGCTGATATTGGGCTGATGCTGATATTGGGCTGATGCTGATATTGGGCTGATGCTGATATTGGGCTGATGCTGATATTGGGCTGATGCTGATATTGGGCTGATGCTGATATTGGGCTGATGCTGATATTGGAAACCTTGTCTGAACCCCTCCATCCTTCCTGTAGCTGCTCAGACTCTGCTTCTCTGCCCCCAGCCAAGCTTATAGGCCTGCAGAGTGTCTAGTTTTGAAGATACAGACTCTGCTAAGCAAAAGTGAACAGGGCCAAACTGGGCTTATTTCGCTGTGAAAGTGACATTTAGGCACGGAGTTGGAAAACCTTGTCTGAACCCCTCCATCCTTCCTGTAGCTGCTCAGACTCTGCTTCTCTGCCCCCAGCCAAGCTTATAGGCCTGCAGAGTGTCTAGTTTTGAAGATACAGACTCTGCTAAGCAAAAGTGAACAGGGCCAAACTGGGCTTATTTCGCTGTGAAAGTGACATTTAGGCACGGAGTTGGAAAACCTTGTCTGAACCCCTCCATCCTTCCTGTAGCTGCTCAGACTCTGCTTCTCTGCCCCCAGCCAAGCTTATAGGCCTGCAGAGTGTCTAGTTTTGAAGATACAGACTCTGCTAAGCAAAAGTGAACAGGGCCAAACTGGGCTTATTTCGCTGTGAAAGTGACATTTAGGCACGGAGTTGGAAAACCTTGTCTGAACCCCTCCATCCTTCCTGTAGCTGCTCAGACTCTGCTTCTCTGCCCCCAGCCAAGCTTATAGGCCTGCAGAGTGTCTAGTTTTGAAGATACAGACTCTGCTAAGCAAAAGTGAACAGGGCCAAACTGGGCTTATTTCGCTGTGAAAGTGACATTTAGGCACGGAGTTGGAAAACCTTGTCTGAACCCCTCCATCCTTCCTGTAGCTGCTCAGACTCTGCTTCTCTGCCCCCAGCCAAGCTTATAGGCCTGCAGAGTGTCTAGTTTTGAAGATACAGACTCTGCTAAGCAAAAGTGAACAGGGCCAAACTGGGCTTATTTCGCTGTGAAAGTGACATTTAGGCACGGAGTTGGAAAACCTTGTCTGAACCCCTCCATCCTTCCTGTAGCTGCTCAGACTCTGCTTCTCTGCCCCCAGCCAAGCTTATAGGCCTGCAGAGTGTCTAGTTTTGAAGATACAGACTCTGCTAAGCAAAAGTGAACAGGGCCAAACTGGGCTTATTTCGCTGTGAAAGTGACATTTAGGCACGGAGTTGGAAAACCTTGTCTGAACCCCTCCATCCTTCCTGTAGCTGCTCAGACTCTGCTTCTCTGCCCCCAGCCAAGCTTATAGGCCTGCAGAGTGTCTAGTTTTGAAGATACAGACTCTGCTAAGCAAAAGTGAACAGGGCCAAACTGGGCTTATTTCGCTGTGAAAGTGACATTTAGGCACGGAGTTGGAAAACCTTGTCTGAACCCCTCCATCCTTCCTGTAGCTGCTCAGACTCTGCTTCTCTGCCCCCAGCCAAGCTTATAGGCCTGCAGAGTGTCTAGTTTTGAAGATACAGACTCTGCTAAGCAAAAGTGAACAGGGCCAAACTGGGCTTATTTCGCTGTGAAAGTGACATTTAGGCACGGAGTTGGAAAACCTTGTCTGAACCCCTCCATCCTTCCTGTAGCTGCTCAGACTCTGCTTCTCTGCCCCCAGCCAAGCTTATAGGCCTGCAGAGTGTCTAGTTTTGAAGATACAGACTCTGCTAAGCAAAAGTGAACAGGGCCAAACTGGGCTTATTTCGCTGTGAAAGTGACATTTAGGCACGGAGTTGGAAAACCTTGTCTGAACCCCTCCATCCTTCCTGTAGCTGCTCAGACTCTGCTTCTCTGCCCCCAGCCAAGCTTATAGGCCTGCAGAGTGTCTAGTTTTGAAGATACAGACTCTGCTAAGCAAAAGTGAACAGGGCCAAACTGGGCTTATTTCGCTGTGAAAGTGACATTTAGGCACGGAGTTGGAAAACCTTGTCTGAACCCCTCCATCCTTCCTGTAGCTGCTCAGACTCTGCTTCTCTGCCCCCAGCCAAGCTTATAGGCCTGCAGAGTGTCTAGTTTTGAAGATACAGACTCTGCTAAGCAAAAGTGAACAGGGCCAAACTGGGCTTATTTCGCTGTGAAAGTGACATTTAGGCACGGAGTTGGAAAACCTTGTCTGAACCCCTCCATCCTTCCTGTAGCTGCTCAGACTCTGCTTCTCTGCCCCCAGCCAAGCTTATAGGCCTGCAGAGTGTCTAGTTTTGAAGATACAGACTCTGCTAAGCAAAAGTGAACAGGGCCAAACTGGGCTTATTTCGCTGTGAAAGTGACATTTAGGCACGGAGTTGGAAAACCTTGTCTGAACCCCTCCATCCTTCCTGTAGCTGCTCAGACTCTGCTTCTCTGCCCCCAGCCAAGCTTATAGGCCTGCAGAGTGTCTAGTTTTGAAGATACAGACTCTGCTAAGCAAAAGTGAACAGGGCCAAACTGGGCTTATTTCGCTGTGAAAGTGACATTTAGGCACGGAGTTGGAAAACCTTGTCTGAACCCCTCCATCCTTCCTGTAGCTGCTCAGACTCTGCTTCTCTGCCCCCAGCCAAGCTTATAGGCCTGCAGAGTGTCTAGTTTTGAAGATACAGACTCTGCTAAGCAAAAGTGAACAGGGCCAAACTGGGCTTATTTCGCTGTGAAAGTGACATTTAGGCACGGAGTTGGAAAACCTTGTCTGAACCCCTCCATCCTTCCTGTAGCTGCTCAGACTCTGCTTCTCTGCCCCCAGCCAAGCTTATAGGCCTGCAGAGTGTCTAGTTTTGAAGATACAGACTCTGCTAAGCAAAAGTGAACAGGGCCAAACTGGGCTTATTTCGCTGTGAAAGTGACATTTAGGCACGGAGTTGGAAAACCTTGTCTGAACCCCTCCATCCTTCCTGTAGCTGCTCAGACTCTGCTTCTCTGCCCCCAGCCAAGCTTATAGGCCTGCAGAGTGTCTAGTTTTGAAGATACAGACTCTGCTAAGCAAAAGTGAACAGGGCCAAACTGGGCTTATTTCGCTGTGAAAGTGACATTTAGGCACGGAGTTGGAAAACCTTGTCTGAACCCCTCCATCCTTCCTGTAGCTGCTCAGACTCTGCTTCTCTGCCCCCAGCCAAGCTTATAGGCCTGCAGAGTGTCTAGTTTTGAAGATACAGACTCTGCTAAGCAAAAGTGAACAGGGCCAAACTGGGCTTATTTCGCTGTGAAAGTGACATTTAGGCACGGAGTTGGAAAACCTTGTCTGAACCCCTCCATCCTTCCTGTAGCTGCTCAGACTCTGCTTCTCTGCCCCCAGCCAAGCTTATAGGCCTGCAGAGTGTCTAGTTTTGAAGATACAGACTCTGCTAAGCAAAAGTGAACAGGGCCAAACTGGGCTTATTTCGCTGTGAAAGTGACATCGAAATTTCACAGCGAAATAAGCCCAGTTTGGCCCTGTTCACTTAGCAGAGTCTGTATCTTCAAAACTAGACACTCTGCAGGCCTATAAGCTTGGCTGGGGGCAGAGAAGCAGAGTCTGAGCAGCTACAGGAAGGATGGAGGGGTTCAGACAAGGTTTTCCAACTCCGTGCCTAAATGTCACTTTCACAGCGAAATAAGCCCAGTTTGGCCCTGTTCACTTTTGCTTAGCAGAGTCTGTATCTTCAAAACTAGACACTCTGCAGGCCTATAAGCTTGGCTGGGGGCAGAGAAGCAGAGTCTGAGCAGCTACAGGAAGGATGGAGGGGTTCAGACAAGGTTTTCCAACTCCGTGCCTAAATGTCACTTTCACAGCGAAATAAGCCCAGTTTGGCCCTGTTCACTTTTGCTTAGCAGAGTCTGTATCTTCAAAACTAGACACTCTGCAGGCCTATAAGCTTGGCTGGGGGCAGAGAAGCAGAGTCTGAGCAGCTACAGGAAGGATGGAGGGGTTCAGACAAGGTTTTCCAACTCCGTGCCTAAATGTCACTTTCACAGCGAAATAAGCCCAGTTTGGCCCTGTTCACTTTTGCTTAGCAGAGTCTGTATCTTCAAAACTAGACACTCTGCAGGCCTATAAGCTTGGCTGGGGGCAGAGAAGCAGAGTCTGAGCAGCTACAGGAAGGATGGAGGGGTTCAGACAAGGTTTTCCAACTCCGTGCCTAAATGTCACTTTCACAGCGAAATAAGCCCAGTTTGGCCCTGTTCACTTTTGCTTAGCAGAGTCTGTATCTTCAAAACTAGACACTCTGCAGGCCTATAAGCTTGGCTGGGGGCAGAGAAGCAGAGTCTGAGCAGCTACAGGAAGGATGGAGGGGTTCAGACAAGGTTTTCCAACTCCGTGCCTAAATGTCACTTTCACAGCGAAATAAGCCCAGTTTGGCCCTGTTCACTTTTGCTTAGCAGAGTCTGTATCTTCAAAACTAGACACTCTGCAGGCCTATAAGCTTGGCTGGGGGCAGAGAAGCAGAGTCTGAGCAGCTACAGGAAGGATGGAGGGGTTCAGACAAGGTTTTCCAACTCCGTGCCTAAATGTCACTTTCACAGCGAAATAAGCCCAGTTTGGCCCTGTTCACTTTTGCTTAGCAGAGTCTGTATCTTCAAAACTAGACACTCTGCAGGCCTATAAGCTTGGCTGGGGGCAGAGAAGCAGAGTCTGAGCAGCTACAGGAAGGATGGAGGGGTTCAGACAAGGTTTTCCAACTCCGTGCCTAAATGTCACTTTCACAGCGAAATAAGCCCAGTTTGGCCCTGTTCACTTTTGCTTAGCAGAGTCTGTATCTTCAAAACTAGACACTCTGCAGGCCTATAAGCTTGGCTGGGGGCAGAGAAGCAGAGTCTGAGCAGCTACAGGAAGGATGGAGGGGTTCAGACAAGGTTTTCCAACTCCGTGCCTAAATGTCACTTTCACAGCGAAATAAGCCCAGTTTGGCCCTGTTCACTTTTGCTTAGCAGAGTCTGTATCTTCAAAACTAGACACTCTGCAGGCCTATAAGCTTGGCTGGGGGCAGAGAAGCAGAGTCTGAGCAGCTACAGGAAGGATGGAGGGGTTCAGACAAGGTTTTCCAACTCCGTGCCTAAATGTCACTTTCACAGCGAAATAAGCCCAGTTTGGCCCTGTTCACTTTTGCTTAGCAGAGTCTGTATCTTCAAAACTAGACACTCTGCAGGCCTATAAGCTTGGCTGGGGGCAGAGAAGCAGAGTCTGAGCAGCTACAGGAAGGATGGAGGGGTTCAGACAAGGTTTTCCAACTCTGTGCCTAAATGTCACTTTCACAGCGAAATAAGCCCAGTTTGGCCCTGTTCACTTTTGCTTAGCAGAGTCTGTATCTTCAAAACTAGACACTCTGCAGGCCTATAAGCTTGGCTGGGGGCAGAGAAGCAGAGTCTGAGCAGCTACAGGAAGGATGGAGGGGTTCAGACAAGGTTTTCCAACTCCGTGCCTAAATGTCACTTTCACAGCGAAATAAGCCCAGTTTGGCCCTGTTCACTTTTGCTTAGCAGAGTCTGTATCTTCAAAACTAGACACTCTGCAGGCCTATAAGCTTGGCTGGGGGCAGAGAAGCAGAGTCTGAGCAGCTACAGGAAGGATGGAGGGGTTCAGACAAGGTTTTCCAACTCCGTGCCTAAATGTCACTTTCACAGCGAAATAAGCCCAGTTTGGCCCTGTTCACTTTTGCTTAGCAGAGTCTGTATCTTCAAAACTAGACACTCTGCAGGCCTATAAGCTTGGCTGGGGGCAGAGAAGCAGAGTCTGAGCAGCTACAGGAAGGATGGAGGGGTTCAGACAAGGTTTTCCAAGTCCGTGCCTAAATGTCACTTTCACAGCGAAATAAGCCCAGTTTGGCCCTGTTCACTTTTGCTTAGCAGAGTCTGTATCTTCAAAACTAGACACTCTGCAGGCCTATATCAGCCCAATATCAATATCAGCCCAATATCAGCATCAGCCCAATATCAGCATCAGCCCAATATCAGCATCAGCCCAATATCAGCATCAGCCCAATATCAGCATCAGCCCAATATCAGCATCAGCCCAATATCAGCATCAGCCCAATATCAGCATCAGCCCAATATCAGCATCAGCCCAATATCAGCATCAGCCCAATATCAGCATCAGCCCAATATCAGCATCAGCCCAATATCAGCATCAGCCCAATATCAGCATCAGCCCAATATCAGCATCAGCCCAATATCAGCATCAGCCCAATATCAGCATCAGCCCAATATCAGCATCAGCCCAATATCAGCATCAGCCCAATATCAGCATCAGCCCAATATCAGCATCAGCCCAATATCAGCATCAGCCCAATATCAGCATCAGCCCAATATCAGCATCAGCCCAATATCAGCATCAGCCCAATATCAGCATCAGCCCAATATCAGCATCAGCCCAATATCAGCATCAGCCCAATATCAGCATCAGCCCAATATCAGCATCAGCCCAATATCAGCATCAGCCCAATATCAGCATCAGCCCAATATCAGCATCAGCCCAATATCAGCATCAGCCCAATATCAGCATCAGCCCAATATCAGCATCAGCCCAATATCAGCATCAGCCCAATATCAGCATCAGCCCAATATCAGCATCAGCCCAATATCAGCATCAGCCCAATATCAGCATCAGCCCAATATCAGCATCAGCCCAATATCAGCATCAGCCCAATATCAGCATCAGCCCAATATCAGCATCAGCCCAATATCAGCATCAGCCCAATATCAGCATCAGCCCAATATCAGCATCAGCCCAATATCAGCATCAGCCCAATATCAGCATCAGCCCAATATCAGCATCAGCCCAATATCAGCATCAGCCCAATATCAGCATCAGCCCAATATCAGCATCAGCCCAATATCAGCATCAGCCCAATATCAGCATCAGCCCAATATCAGCATCAGCCCAATATCAGCATCAGCCCAATATCAGCATCAGCCCAATATCAGCATCAGCCCAATATCAGCATCAGCCCAATATCAGCATCAGCCCAATATCAGCATCAGCCCAATATCAGCATCAGCCCAATATCAGCATCAGCCCAATATCAGCATCAGCCCAATATCAGCATCAGCCCAATATCAGCATCAGCCCAATATCAGCATCAGCCCAATATCAGCATCAGCCCAATATCAGCATCAGCCCAATATCAGCATCAGCCCAATATCAGCATCAGCCCAATATCAGCATCAGCCCAATATCAGCATCAGCCCAATATCAGCATCAGCCCAATATCAGCATCAGCCCAATATCAGCATCAGCCCAATATCAGCATCAGCCCAATATCAGCATCAGCCCAATATCAGCATCAGCCCAATATCAGCATCAGCCCAATATCAGCATCAGCCCAATATCAGCATCAGCCCAATATCAGCATCAGCCCAATATCAGCATCAGCCCAATATCAGCATCAGCCCAATATCAGCATCAGCCCAATATCAGCATCAGCCCAATATCAGCATCAGCCCAATATCAGCATCAGCCCAATATCAGCATCAGCCCAATATCAGCATCAGCCCAATATCAGCATCAGCCCAATATCAGCATCAGCCCAATATCAGCATCAGCCCAATATCAGCATCAGCTGATATTATATCATATTGGGCTGCTTCTCTGCCCCCAGCCAAGCTTATAGGCCTGCAGAGTGTCTAGGGCTGATGCTGATATTGGGCTGATGCTGATATTGGGCTGATGCTGATATTGGGCTGATGCTGATATTGGGCTGATGCTGATATTGGGCTGATGCTGATATTGGGCTGATGCTGATATTGGGCTGATGCTGATATTGGGCTGATGCTGATATTGGGCTGATGCTGATATTGGGCTGATGCTGATATTGGGCTGATGCTGATATTGGGCTGATGCTGATATTGGGCTGATGCTGATATTGGGCTGATGCTGATATTGGGCTGATGCTGATATTGGGCTGATGCTGATATTGGGCTGATGCTGATATTGGGCTGATGCTGATATTGGGCTGATGCTGATATTGGGCTGATGCTGATATTGGGCTGATGCTGATATTGGGCTGATGCTGATATTGGGCTGATGCTGATATTGGGCTGATGCTGATATTGGGCTGATGCTGATATTGGGCTGATGCTGATATTGGGCTGATGCTGATATTGGGCTGATGCTGATATTGGGCTGATGCTGATATTGGGCTGATGCTGATATTGGGCTGATGCTGATATTGGGCTGATGCTGATATTGGGCTGATGCTGATATTGGGCTGATGCTGATATTGGGCTGATGCTGATATTGGGCTGATGCTGATATTGGGCTGATGCTGATATTGGGCTGATGCTGATATTGGGCTGATGCTGATATTGGGCTGATGCTGATATTGGGCTGATGCTGATATTGGGCTGATGATGCTGATATTGGGCTGATGATGCTGATATTGGGCTGATGCTGATATTGGGCTGATGCTGATATTGGGCTGATGCTGATATTGGGCTGATGCTGATATTGGGCTGATGCTGATATTGGGCTGATGCTGATATTGGGCTGATGCTGATATTGGGCTGATGCTGATATTGGGCTGATGCTGATATTGGGCTGATGCTGATATTGGGCTGATGCTGATATTGGGCTGATGCTGATATTGGGCTGATGCTGATATTGGGCTGATGCTGATATTGGGCTGATGCTGATATTGGGCTGATGCTGATATTGGGCTGATGCTGATATTGGGCTGATGCTGATATTGGGCTGATGCTGATATTGGGCTGATGCTGATATTGGGCTGATGCTGATATTGGGCTGATGCTGATATTGGGCTGATGCTGATATTGGAAACCTTGTCTGAACCCCTCCATCCTTCCTGTAGCTGCTCAGACTCTGCTTCTCTGCCCCCAGCCAAGCTTATAGGCCTGCAGAGTGTCTAGTTTTGAAGATACAGACTCTGCTAAGCAAAAGTGAACAGGGCCAAACTGGGCTTATTTCGCTGTGAAAGTGACATTTAGGCACGGAGTTGGAAAACCTTGTCTGAACCCCTCCATCCTTCCTGTAGCTGCTCAGACTCTGCTTCTCTGCCCCCAGCCAAGCTTATAGGCCTGCAGAGTGTCTAGTTTTGAAGATACAGACTCTGCTAAGCAAAAGTGAACAGGGCCAAACTGGGCTTATTTCGCTGTGAAAGTGACATTTAGGCACGGAGTTGGAAAACCTTGTCTGAACCCCTCCATCCTTCCTGTAGCTGCTCAGACTCTGCTTCTCTGCCCCCAGCCAAGCTTATAGGCCTGCAGAGTGTCTAGTTTTGAAGATACAGACTCTGCTAAGCAAAAGTGAACAGGGCCAAACTGGGCTTATTTCGCTGTGAAAGTGACATTTAGGCACGGAGTTGGAAAACCTTGTCTGAACCCCTCCATCCTTCCTGTAGCTGCTCAGACTCTGCTTCTCTGCCCCCAGCCAAGCTTATAGGCCTGCAGAGTGTCTAGTTTTGAAGATACAGACTCTGCTAAGCAAAAGTGAACAGGGCCAAACTGGGCTTATTTCGCTGTGAAAGTGACATTTAGGCACGGAGTTGGAAAACCTTGTCTGAACCCCTCCATCCTTCCTGTAGCTGCTCAGACTCTGCTTCTCTGCCCCCAGCCAAGCTTATAGGCCTGCAGAGTGTCTAGTTTTGAAGATACAGACTCTGCTAAGCAAAAGTGAACAGGGCCAAACTGGGCTTATTTCGCTGTGAAAGTGACATTTAGGCACGGAGTTGGAAAACCTTGTCTGAACCCCTCCATCCTTCCTGTAGCTGCTCAGACTCTGCTTCTCTGCCCCCAGCCAAGCTTATAGGCCTGCAGAGTGTCTAGTTTTGAAGATACAGACTCTGCTAAGCAAAAGTGAACAGGGCCAAACTGGGCTTATTTCGCTGTGAAAGTGACATTTAGGCACGGAGTTGGAAAACCTTGTCTGAACCCCTCCATCCTTCCTGTAGCTGCTCAGACTCTGCTTCTCTGCCCCCAGCCAAGCTTATAGGCCTGCAGAGTGTCTAGTTTTGAAGATACAGACTCTGCTAAGCAAAAGTGAACAGGGCCAAACTGGGCTTATTTCGCTGTGAAAGTGACATTTAGGCACGGAGTTGGAAAACCTTGTCTGAACCCCTCCATCCTTCCTGTAGCTGCTCAGACTCTGCTTCTCTGCCCCCAGCCAAGCTTATAGGCCTGCAGAGTGTCTAGTTTTGAAGATACAGACTCTGCTAAGCAAAAGTGAACAGGGCCAAACTGGGCTTATTTCGCTGTGAAAGTGACATTTAGGCACGGAGTTGGAAAACCTTGTCTGAACCCCTCCATCCTTCCTGTAGCTGCTCAGACTCTGCTTCTCTGCCCCCAGCCAAGCTTATAGGCCTGCAGAGTGTCTAGTTTTGAAGATACAGACTCTGCTAAGCAAAAGTGAACAGGGCCAAACTGGGCTTATTTCGCTGTGAAAGTGACATTTAGGCACGGAGTTGGAAAACCTTGTCTGAACCCCTCCATCCTTCCTGTAGCTGCTCAGACTCTGCTTCTCTGCCCCCAGCCAAGCTTATAGGCCTGCAGAGTGTCTAGTTTTGAAGATACAGACTCTGCTAAGCAAAAGTGAACAGGGCCAAACTGGGCTTATTTCGCTGTGAAAGTGACATTTAGGCACGGAGTTGGAAAACCTTGTCTGAACCCCTCCATCCTTCCTGTAGCTGCTCAGACTCTGCTTCTCTGCCCCCAGCCAAGCTTATAGGCCTGCAGAGTGTCTAGTTTTGAAGATACAGACTCTGCTAAGCAAAAGTGAACAGGGCCAAACTGGGCTTATTTCGCTGTGAAAGTGACATTTAGGCACGGAGTTGGAAAACCTTGTCTGAACCCCTCCATCCTTCCTGTAGCTGCTCAGACTCTGCTTCTCTGCCCCCAGCCAAGCTTATAGGCCTGCAGAGTGTCTAGTTTTGAAGATACAGACTCTGCTAAGCAAAAGTGAACAGGGCCAAACTGGGCTTATTTCGCTGTGAAAGTGACATTTAGGCACGGAGTTGGAAAACCTTGTCTGAACCCCTCCATCCTTCCTGTAGCTGCTCAGACTCTGCTTCTCTGCCCCCAGCCAAGCTTATAGGCCTGCAGAGTGTCTAGTTTTGAAGATACAGACTCTGCTAAGCAAAAGTGAACAGGGCCAAACTGGGCTTATTTCGCTGTGAAAGTGACATTTAGGCACGGAGTTGGAAAACCTTGTCTGAACCCCTCCATCCTTCCTGTAGCTGCTCAGACTCTGCTTCTCTGCCCCCAGCCAAGCTTATAGGCCTGCAGAGTGTCTAGTTTTGAAGATACAGACTCTGCTAAGCAAAAGTGAACAGGGCCAAACTGGGCTTATTTCGCTGTGAAAGTGACATTTAGGCACGGAGTTGGAAAACCTTGTCTGAACCCCTCCATCCTTCCTGTAGCTGCTCAGACTCTGCTTCTCTGCCCCCAGCCAAGCTTATAGGCCTGCAGAGTGTCTAGTTTTGAAGATACAGACTCTGCTAAGCAAAAGTGAACAGGGCCAAACTGGGCTTATTTCGCTGTGAAAGTGACATTTAGGCACGGAGTTGGAAAACCTTGTCTGAACCCCTCCATCCTTCCTGTAGCTGCTCAGACTCTGCTTCTCTGCCCCCAGCCAAGCTTATAGGCCTGCAGAGTGTCTAGTTTTGAAGATACAGACTCTGCTAAGCAAAAGTGAACAGGGCCAAACTGGGCTTATTTCGCTGTGAAAGTGACATTTAGGCACGGAGTTGGAAAACCTTGTCTGAACCCCTCCATCCTTCCTGTAGCTGCTCAGACTCTGCTTCTCTGCCCCCAGCCAAGCTTATAGGCCTGCAGAGTGTCTAGTTTTGAAGATACAGACTCTGCTAAGCAAAAGTGAACAGGGCCAAACTGGGCTTATTTCGCTGTGAAAGTGACATTTAGGCACGGAGTTGGAAAACCTTGTCTGAACCCCTCCATCCTTCCTGTAGCTGCTCAGACTCTGCTTCTCTGCCCCCAGCCAAGCTTATAGGCCTGCAGAGTGTCTAGTTTTGAAGATACAGACTCTGCTAAGCAAAAGTGAACAGGGCCAAACTGGGCTTATTTCGCTGTGAAAGTGACATTTAGGCACGGAGTTGGAAAACCTTGTCTGAACCCCTCCATCCTTCCTGTAGCTGCTCAGACTCTGCTTCTCTGCCCCCAGCCAAGCTTATAGGCCTGCAGAGTGTCTAGTTTTGAAGATACAGACTCTGCTAAGCAAAAGTGAACAGGGCCAAACTGGGCTTATTTCGCTGTGAAAGTGACATTTAGGCACGGAGTTGGAAAACCTTGTCTGAACCCCTCCATCCTTCCTGTAGCTGCTCAGACTCTGCTTCTCTGCCCCCAGCCAAGCTTATAGGCCTGCAGAGTGTCTAGTTTTGAAGATACAGACTCTGCTAAGCAAAAGTGAACAGGGCCAAACTGGGCTTATTTCGCTGTGAAAGTGACATTTAGGCACGGAGTTGGAAAACCTTGTCTGAACCCCTCCATCCTTCCTGTAGCTGCTCAGACTCTGCTTCTCTGCCCCCAGCCAAGCTTATAGGCCTGCAGAGTGTCTAGTTTTGAAGATACAGACTCTGCTAAGCAAAAGTGAACAGGGCCAAACTGGGCTTATTTCGCTGTGAAAGTGACATTTAGGCACGGAGTTGGAAAACCTTGTCTGAACCCCTCCATCCTTCCTGTAGCTGCTCAGACTCTGCTTCTCTGCCCCCAGCCAAGCTTATAGGCCTGCAGAGTGTCTAGTTTTGAAGATACAGACTCTGCTAAGCAAAAGTGAACAGGGCCAAACTGGGCTTATTTCGCTGTGAAAGTGACATTTAGGCACGGAGTTGGAAAACCTTGTCTGAACCCCTCCATCCTTCCTGTAGCTGCTCAGACTCTGCTTCTCTGCCCCCAGCCAAGCTTATAGGCCTGCAGAGTGTCTAGTTTTGAAGATACAGACTCTGCTAAGCAAAAGTGAACAGGGCCAAACTGGGCTTATTTCGCTGTGAAAGTGACATTTAGGCACGGAGTTGGAAAACCTTGTCTGAACCCCTCCATCCTTCCTGTAGCTGCTCAGACTCTGCTTCTCTGCCCCCAGCCAAGCTTATAGGCCTGCAGAGTGTCTAGTTTTGAAGATACAGACTCTGCTAAGCAAAAGTGAACAGGGCCAAACTGGGCTTATTTCGCTGTGAAAGTGACATTTAGGCACGGAGTTGGAAAACCTTGTCTGAACCCCTCCATCCTTCCTGTAGCTGCTCAGACTCTGCTTCTCTGCCCCCAGCCAAGCTTATAGGCCTGCAGAGTGTCTAGTTTTGAAGATACAGACTCTGCTAAGCAAAAGTGAACAGGGCCAAACTGGGCTTATTTCGCTGTGAAAGTGACATTTAGGCACGGAGTTGGAAAACCTTGTCTGAACCCCTCCATCCTTCCTGTAGCTGCTCAGACTCTGCTTCTCTGCCCCCAGCCAAGCTTATAGGCCTGCAGAGTGTCTAGTTTTGAAGATACAGACTCTGCTAAGCAAAAGTGAACAGGGCCAAACTGGGCTTATTTCGCTGTGAAAGTGACATTTAGGCACGGAGTTGGAAAACCTTGTCTGAACCCCTCCATCCTTCCTGTAGCTGCTCAGACTCTGCTTCTCTGCCCCCAGCCAAGCTTATAGGCCTGCAGAGTGTCTAGTTTTGAAGATACAGACTCTGCTAAGCAAAAGTGAACAGGGCCAAACTGGGCTTATTTCGCTGTGAAAGTGACATTTAGGCACGGAGTTGGAAAACCTTGTCTGAACCCCTCCATCCTTCCTGTAGCTGCTCAGACTCTGCTTCTCTGCCCCCAGCCAAGCTTATGGGCCTGCAGAGTGTCTAGTTTTGAAGATACAGACTCTGCTAAGCAAAAGTGAACAGGGCCAAACTGGGCTTATTTCGCTGTGAAAGTGACATTTAGGCACGGAGTTGGAAAACCTTGTCTGAACCCCTCCATCCTTCCTGTAGCTGCTCAGACTCTGCTTCTCTGCCCCCAGCCAAGCTTATAGGCCTGCAGAGTGTCTAGTTTTGAAGATACAGACTCTGCTAAGCAAAAGTGAACAGGGCCAAACTGGGCTTATTTCGCTGTGAAAGTGACATTTAGGCACGGAGTTGGAAAACCTTGTCTGAACCCCTCCATCCTTCCTGTAGCTGCTCAGACTCTGCTTCTCTGCCCCCAGCCAAGCTTATAGGCCTGCAGAGTGTCTAGTTTTGAAGATACAGACTCTGCTAAGCAAAAGTGAACAGGGCCAAACTGGGCTTATTTCGCTGTGAAAGTGACATCGAAATTTCACAGCGAAATAAGCCCAGTTTGGCCCTGTTCACTTTTGCTTAGCAGAGTCTGTATCTTCAAAACTAGACACTCTGCAGGCCTATAAGCTTGGCTGGGGGCAGAGAAGCAGAGTCTGAGCAGCTACAGGAAGGATGGAGGGGTTCAGACAAGGTTTTCCAACTCCGTGCCTAAATGTCACTTTCACAGCGAAATAAGCCCAGTTTGGCCCTGTTCACTTTTGCTTAGCAGAGTCTGTATCTTCAAAACTAGACACTCTGCAGGCCTATAAGCTTGGCTGGGGGCAGAGAAGCAGAGTCTGAGCAGCTACAGGAAGGATGGAGGGGTTCAGACAAGGTTTTCCAACTCCGTGCCTAAATGTCACTTTCACAGCGAAATAAGCCCAGTTTGGCCCTGTTCACTTTTGCTTAGCAGAGTCTGTATCTTCAAAACTAGACACTCTGCAGGCCTATAAGCTTGGCTGGGGGCAGAGAAGCAGAGTCTGAGCAGCTACAGGAAGGATGGAGGGGTTCAGACAAGGTTTTCCAACTCCGTGCCTAAATGTCACTTTCACAGCGAAATAAGCCCAGTTTGGCCCTGTTCACTTTTGCTTAGCAGAGTCTGTATCTTCAAAACTAGACACTCTGCAGGCCTATAAGCTTGGCTGGGGGCAGAGAAGCAGAGTCTGAGCAGCTACAGGAAGGATGGAGGGGTTCAGACAAGGTTTTCCAACTCCGTGCCTAAATGTCACTTTCACAGCGAAATAAGCCCAGTTTGGCCCTGTTCACTTTTGCTTAGCAGAGTCTGTATCTTCAAAACTAGACACTCTGCAGGCCTATAAGCTTGGCTGGGGGCAGAGAAGCAGAGTCTGAGCAGCTACAGGAAGGATGGAGGGGTTCAGACAAGGTTTTCCAACTCCGTGCCTAAATGTCACTTTCACAGCGAAATAAGCCCAGTTTGGCCCTGTTCACTTTTGCTTAGCAGAGTCTGTATCTTCAAAACTAGACACTCTGCAGGCCTATAAGCTTGGCTGGGGGCAGAGAAGCAGAGTCTGAGCAGCTACAGGAAGGATGGAGGGGTTCAGACAAGGTTTTCCAACTCCGTGCCTAAATGTCACTTTCACAGCGAAATAAGCCCAGTTTGGCCCTGTTCACTTTTGCTTAGCAGAGTCTGTATCTTCAAAACTAGACACTCTGCAGGCCTATAAGCTTGGCTGGGGGCAGAGAAGCAGAGTCTGAGCAGCTACAGGAAGGATGGAGGGGTTCAGACAAGGTTTTCCAACTCCGTGCCTAAATGTCACTTTCACAGCGAAATAAGCCCAGTTTGGCCCTGTTCACTTTTGCTTAGCAGAGTCTGTATCTTCAAAACTAGACACTCTGCAGGCCTATAAGCTTGGCTGGGGGCAGAGAAGCAGAGTCTGAGCAGCTACAGGAAGGATGGAGGGGTTCAGACAAGGTTTTCCAACTCCGTGCCTAAATGTCACTTTCACAGCGAAATAAGCCCAGTTTGGCCCTGTTCACTTTTGCTTAGCAGAGTCTGTATCTTCAAAACTAGACACTCTGCAGGCCTATAAGCTTGGCTGGGGGCAGAGAAGCAGAGTCTGAGCAGCTACAGGAAGGATGGAGGGGTTCAGACAAGGTTTTCCAACTCCGTGCCTAAATGTCACTTTCACAGCGAAATAAGCCCAGTTTGGCCCTGTTCACTTTTGCTTAGCAGAGTCTGTATCTTCAAAACTAGACACTCTGCAGGCCTATAAGCTTGGCTGGGGGCAGAGAAGCAGAGTCTGAGCAGCTACAGGAAGGATGGAGGGGTTCAGACAAGGTTTTCCAACTCCGTGCCTAAATGTCACTTTCACAGCGAAATAAGCCCAGTTTGGCCCTGTTCACTTTTGCTTAGCAGAGTCTGTATCTTCAAAACTAGACACTCTGCAGGCCTATAAGCTTGGCTGGGGGCAGAGAAGCAGAGTCTGAGCAGCTACAGGAAGGATGGAGGGGTTCAGACAAGGTTTTCCAACTCCGTGCCTAAATGTCACTTTCACAGCGAAATAAGCCCAGTTTGGCCCTGTTCACTTTTGCTTAGCAGAGTCTGTATCTTCAAAACTAGACACTCTGCAGGCCTATAAGCTTGGCTGGGGGCAGAGAAGCAGAGTCTGAGCAGCTACAGGAAGGATGGAGGGGTTCAGACAAGGTTTTCCAACTCCGTGCCTAAATGTCACTTTCACAGCGAAATAAGCCCAGTTTGGCCCTGTTCACTTTTGCTTAGCAGAGTCTGTATCTTCAAAACTAGACACTCTGCAGGCCTATATCAGCCCAATATCAATATCAGCCCAATATCAATATCAGCCCAATATCAGCATCAGCCCAATATCAGCATCAGCCCAATATCAGCATCAGCCCAATATCAGCATCAGCCCAATATCAGCATCAGCCCAATATCAGCATCAGCCCAATATCAGCATCAGCCCAATATCAGCATCAGCCCAATATCAGCATCAGCCCAATATCAGCATCAGCCCAATATCAGCATCAGCCCAATATCAGCATCAGCCCAATATCAGCATCAGCCCAATATCAGCATCAGCCCAATATCAGCATCAGCCCAATATCAGCATCAGCCCAATATCAGCATCAGCCCAATATCAGCATCAGCCCAATATCAGCATCAGCCCAATATCAGCATCAGCCCAATATCAGCATCAGCCCAATATCAGCATCAGCCCAATATCAGCATCAGCCCAATATCAGCATCAGCCCAATATCAGCATCAGCCCAATATCAGCATCAGCCCAATATCAGCATCAGCCCAATATCAGCATCAGCCCAATATCAGCATCAGCCCAATATCAGCATCAGCCCAATATCAGCATCAGCCCAATATCAGCATCAGCCCAATATCAGCATCAGCCCAATATCAGCATCAGCCCAATATCAGCATCAGCCCAATATCAGCATCAGCCCAATATCAGCATCAGCCCAATATCAGCATCAGCCCAATATCAGCATCAGCCCAATATCAGCATCAGCCCAATATCAGCATCAGCCCAATATCAGCATCAGCCCAATATCAGCATCAGCCCAATATCAGCATCAGCCCAATATCAGCATCAGCCCAATATCAGCATCAGCCCAATATCAGCATCAGCCCAATATCAGCATCAGCCCAATATCAGCATCAGCCCAATATCAGCATCAGCCCAATATCAGCATCAGCCCAATATCAGCATCAGCCCAATATCAGCATCAGCCCAATATCAGCATCAGCCCAATATCAGCATCAGCCCAATATCAGCATCAGCCCAATATCAGCATCAGCCCAATATCAGCATCAGCCCAATATCAGCATCAGCCCAATATCAGCATCAGCCCAATATCAGCATCAGCCCAATATCAGCATCAGCCCAATATCAGCATCAGCCCAATATCAGCATCAGCCCAATATCAGCATCAGCCCAATATCAGCATCAGCCCAATATCAGCATCAGCCCAATATCAGCATCAGCCCAATATCAGCATCATCAGCCCAATATCAGCATCAGCCCAATATCAGCATCAGCCCAATATCAGCATCAGCCCAATATCAGCATCAGCCCAATATCAGCATCAGCCCAATATCAGCATCAGCCCAATATCAGCATCAGCCCAATATCAGCATCAGCCCAATATCAGCATCAGCCCAATATCAGCATCAGCCCAATATCAGCATCAGCCCAATATCAGCATCAGCCCAATATCAGCATCAGCCCAATATCAGCATCAGCCCAATATCAGCATCAGCCCAATATCAGCATCAGCCCAATATCAGCATCAGCCCAATATCAGCATC
The DNA here is from genome assembly GCF_951216825.1 of Electrona antarctica. Lineage (NCBI taxonomy): Eukaryota > Metazoa > Chordata > Actinopteri > Myctophiformes > Myctophidae > Electrona > Electrona antarctica. The sequence continues at coordinate 170,603 of NW_027637435.1, read as the reverse complement.
AGCCCAATATCAGCATCAGCCCAATATCAGCATCAGCCCAATATCAGCATCAGCCCAATATCAGCATCAGCCCAATATCAGCATCAGCCCAATATCAGCATCAGCCCAATATCAGCATCAGCCCAATATCAGCATCAGCCCAATATCAGCATCAGCCCAATATCAGCATCAGCCCAATATCAGCATCAGCCCAATATCAGCATCAGCCCAATATCAGCATCAGCCCAATATCAGCATCAGCCCAATATCAGCATCAGCCCAATATCAGCATCAGCCCAATATCAGCATCAGCCCAATATCAGCATCAGCCCAATATCAGCATCAGCCCAATATCAGCATCAGCCCAATATCAGCATCAGCTGATATTATATCATATTGGGCTGCTTCTCTGCCCCCAGCCAAGCTTATAGGCCTGCAGAGTGTCTAGGGCTGATGCTGATATTGGGCTGATGCTGATATTGGGCTGATGCTGATATTGGGCTGATGCTGATATTGGGCTGATGCTGATATTGGGCTGATGCTGATATTGGGCTGATGCTGATATTGGGCTGATGCTGATATTGGGCTGATGCTGATATTGGGCTGATGCTGATATTGGGCTGATGCTGATATTGGGCTGATGCTGATACTGGGCTGATGCTGATATTGGGCTGATGCTGATATTGGGCTGATGCTGATATTGGGCTGATGCTGATATTGGGCTGATGCTGATATTGGGCTGATGCTGATATTGGGCTGATGCTGATATTGGGCTGATGCTGATATTGGGCTGATGCTGATATTGGGCTGATGCTGATATTGGGCTGATGCTGATATTGGGCTGATGCTGATATTGGGCTGATGCTGATATTGGGCTGATGCTGATATTGGGCTGATGCTGATATTGGGCTGATGCTGATATTGGGCTGATGCTGATATTGGGCTGATGCTGATATTGGGCTGATGCTGATATTGGGCTGATGCTGATATTGGGCTGATGCTGATATTGGGCTGATGCTGATATTGGGCTGATGCTGATATTGGGCTGATGCTGATATTGGGCTGATGCTGATATTGGGCTGATGCTGATATTGGGCTGATGCTGATATTGGGCTGATGCTGATATTGGGCTGATGCTGATATTGGGCTGATGCTGATATTGGGCTGATGATGCTGATATTGGGCTGATGCTGATATTGGGCTGATGCTGATATTGGGCTGATGCTGATATTGGGCTGATGCTGATATTGGGCTGATGCTGATATTGGGCTGATGCTGATATTGGGCTGATGCTGATATTGGGCTGATGCTGATATTGGGCTGATGCTGATATTGGGCTGATGCTGATATTGGGCTGATGCTGATATTGGGCTGATGCTGATATTGGGCTGATGCTGATATTGGGCTGATGCTGATATTGGGCTGATGCTGATATTGGGCTGATGCTGATATTGGGCTGATGCTGATATTGGGCTGATGCTGATATTGGGCTGATGCTGATATTGGGCTGATGCTGATATTGGGCTGATGCTGATATTGGGCTGATGCTGATATTGGGCTGATGCTGATATTGGGCTGATGCTGATATTGGGCTGATGCTGATATTGGGCTGATGCTGATATTGGGCTGATGCTGATATTGGGCTGATGCTGATATTGGGCTGATGCTGATATTGGGCTGATGCTGATATTGGGCTGATGCTGATATTGGAAACCTTGTCTGAACCCCTCCATCCTTCCTGTAGCTGCTCAGACTCTGCTTCTCTGCCCCCAGCCAAGCTTATAGGCCTGCAGAGTGTCTAGTTTTGAAGATACAGACTCTGCTAAGCAAAAGTGAACAGGGCCAAACTGGGCTTATTTCGCTGTGAAAGTGACATTTAGGCACGGAGTTGGAAAACCTTGTCTGAACCCCTCCATCCTTCCTGTAGCTGCTCAGACTCTGCTTCTCTGCCCCCAGCCAAGCTTATAGGCCTGCAGAGTGTCTAGTTTTGAAGATACAGACTCTGCTAAGCAAAAGTGAACAGGGCCAAACTGGGCTTATTTCGCTGTGAAAGTGACATTTAGGCACGGAGTTGGAAAACCTTGTCTGAACCCCTCCATCCTTCCTGTAGCTGCTCAGACTCTGCTTCTCTGCCCCCAGCCAAGCTTATAGGCCTGCAGAGTGTCTAGTTTTGAAGATACAGACTCTGCTAAGCAAAAGTGAACAGGGCCAAACTGGGCTTACTTCGCTGTGAAAGTGACATTTAGGCACGGAGTTGGAAAACCTTGTCTGAACCCCTCCATCCTTCCTGTAGCTGCTCAGACTCTGCTTCTCTGCCCCCAGCCAAGCTTATAGGCCTGCAGAGTGTCTAGTTTTGAAGATACAGACTCTGCTAAGCAAAAGTGAACAGGGCCAAACTGGGCTTATTTCGCTGTGAAAGTGACATTTAGGCACGGAGTTGGAAAACCTTGTCTGAACCCCTCCATCCTTCCTGTAGCTGCTCAGACTCTGCTTCTCTGCCCCCAGCCAAGCTTATAGGCCTGCAGAGTGTCTAGTTTTGAAGATACAGACTCTGCTAAGCAAAAGTGAACAGGGCCAAACTGGGCTTATTTCGCTGTGAAAGTGACATTTAGGCACGGAGTTGGAAAACCTTGTCTGAACCCCTCCATCCTTCCTGTAGCTGCTCAGACTCTGCTTCTCTGCCCCCAGCCAAGCTTATAGGCCTGCAGAGTGTCTAGTTTTGAAGATACAGACTCTGCTAAGCAAAAGTGAACAGGGCCAAACTGGGCTTATTTCGCTGTGAAAGTGACATTTAGGCACGGAGTTGGAAAACCTTGTCTGAACCCCTCCATCCTTCCTGTAGCTGCTCAGACTCTGCTTCTCTGCCCCCAGCCAAGCTTATAGGCCTGCAGAGTGTCTAGTTTTGAAGATACAGACTCTGCTAAGCAAAAGTGAACAGGGCCAAACTGGGCTTATTTCGCTGTGAAAGTGACATTTAGGCACGGAGTTGGAAAACCTTGTCTGAACCCCTCCATCCTTCCTGTAGCTGCTCAGACTCTGCTTCTCTGCCCCCAGCCAAGCTTATAGGCCTGCAGAGTGTCTAGTTTTGAAGATACAGACTCTGCTAAGCAAAAGTGAACAGGGCCAAACTGGGCTTATTTCGCTGTGAAAGTGACATTTAGGCACGGAGTTGGAAAACCTTGTCTGAACCCCTCCATCCTTCCTGTAGCTGCTCAGACTCTGCTTCTCTGCCCCCAGCCAAGCTTATAGGCCTGCAGAGTGTCTAGTTTTGAAGATACAGACTCTGCTAAGCAAAAGTGAACAGGGCCAAACTGGGCTTATTTCGCTGTGAAAGTGACATTTAGGCACGGAGTTGGAAAACCTTGTCTGAACCCCTCCATCCTTCCTGTAGCTGCTCAGACTCTGCTTCTCTGCCCCCAGCCAAGCTTATAGGCCTGCAGAGTGTCTAGTTTTGAAGATACAGACTCTGCTAAGCAAAAGTGAACAGGGCCAAACTGGGCTTATTTCGCTGTGAAAGTGACATTTAGGCACGGAGTTGGAAAACCTTGTCTGAACCCCTCCATCCTTCCTGTAGCTGCTCAGACTCTGCTTCTCTGCCCCCAGCCAAGCTTATAGGCCTGCAGAGTGTCTAGTTTTGAAGATACAGACTCTGCTAAGCAAAAGTGAACAGGGCCAAACTGGGCTTATTTCGCTGTGAAAGTGACATTTAGGCACGGAGTTGGAAAACCTTGTCTGAACCCCTCCATCCTTCCTGTAGCTGCTCAGACTCTGCTTCTCTGCCCCCAGCCAAGCTTATAGGCCTGCAGAGTGTCTAGTTTTGAAGATACAGACTCTGCTAAGCAAAAGTGAACAGGGCCAAACTGGGCTTATTTCGCTGTGAAAGTGACATTTAGGCACGGAGTTGGAAAACCTTGTCTGAACCCCTCCATCCTTCCTGTAGCTGCTCAGACTCTGCTTCTCTGCCCCCAGCCAAGCTTATAGGCCTGCAGAGTGTCTAGTTTTGAAGATACAGACTCTGCTAAGCAAAAGTGAACAGGGCCAAACTGGGCTTATTTCGCTGTGAAAGTGACATTTAGGCACGGAGTTGGAAAACCTTGTCTGAACCCCTCCATCCTTCCTGTAGCTGCTCAGACTCTGCTTCTCTGCCCCCAGCCAAGCTTATAGGCCTGCAGAGTGTCTAGTTTTGAAGATACAGACTCTGCTAAGCAAAAGTGAACAGGGCCAAACTGGGCTTATTTCGCTGTGAAAGTGACATTTAGGCACGGAGTTGGAAAACCTTGTCTGAACCCCTCCATCCTTCCTGTAGCTGCTCAGACTCTGCTTCTCTGCCCCCAGCCAAGCTTATAGGCCTGCAGAGTGTCTAGTTTTGAAGATACAGACTCTGCTAAGCAAAAGTGAACAGGGCCAAACTGGGCTTATTTCGCTGTGAAAGTGACATTTAGGCACGGAGTTGGAAAACCTTGTCTGAACCCCTCCATCCTTCCTGTAGCTGCTCAGACTCTGCTTCTCTGCCCCCAGCCAAGCTTATAGGCCTGCAGAGTGTCTAGTTTTGAAGATACAGACTCTGCTAAGCAAAAGTGAACAGGGCCAAACTGGGCTTATTTCGCTGTGAAAGTGACATTTAGGCACGGAGTTGGAAAACCTTGTCTGAACCCCTCCATCCTTCCTGTAGCTGCTCAGACTCTGCTTCTCTGCCCCCAGCCAAGCTTATAGGCCTGCAGAGTGTCTAGTTTTGAAGATACAGACTCTGCTAAGCAAAAGTGAACAGGGCCAAACTGGGCTTATTTCGCTGTGAAAGTGACATTTAGGCACGGAGTTGGAAAACCTTGTCTGAACCCCTCCATCCTTCCTGTAGCTGCTCAGACTCTGCTTCTCTGCCCCCAGCCAAGCTTATAGGCCTGCAGAGTGTCTAGTTTTGAAGATACAGACTCTGCTAAGCAAAAGTGAACAGGGCCAAACTGGGCTTATTTCGCTGTGAAAGTGACATTTAGGCACGGAGTTGGAAAACCTTGTCTGAACCCCTCCATCCTTCCTGTAGCTGCTCAGACTCTGCTTCTCTGCCCCCAGCCAAGCTTATAGGCCTGCAGAGTGTCTAGTTTTGAAGATACAGACTCTGCTAAGCAAAAGTGAACAGGGCCAAACTGGGCTTATTTCGCTGTGAAAGTGACATTTAGGCACGGAGTTGGAAAACCTTGTCTGAACCCCTCCATCCTTCCTGTAGCTGCTCAGACTCTGCTTCTCTGCCCCCAGCCAAGCTTATAGGCCTGCAGAGTGTCTAGTTTTGAAGATACAGACTCTGCTAAGCAAAAGTGAACAGGGCCAAACTGGGCTTATTTCGCTGTGAAAGTGACATTTAGGCACGGAGTTGGAAAACCTTGTCTGAACCCCTCCATCCTTCCTGTAGCTGCTCAGACTCTGCTTCTCTGCCCCCAGCCAAGCTTATAGGCCTGCAGAGTGTCTAGTTTTGAAGATACAGACTCTGCTAAGCAAAAGTGAACAGGGCCAAACTGGGCTTATTTCGCTGTGAAAGTGACATTTAGGCACGGAGTTGGAAAACCTTGTCTGAACCCCTCCATCCTTCCTGTAGCTGCTCAGACTCTGCTTCTCTGCCCCCAGCCAAGCTTATAGGCCTGCAGAGTGTCTAGTTTTGAAGATACAGACTCTGCTAAGCAAAAGTGAACAGGGCCAAACTGGGCTTATTTCGCTGTGAAAGTGACATTTAGGCACGGAGTTGGAAAACCTTGTCTGAACCCCTCCATCCTTCCTGTAGCTGCTCAGACTCTGCTTCTCTGCCCCCAGCCAAGCTTATAGGCCTGCAGAGTGTCTAGTTTTGAAGATACAGACTCTGCTAAGCAAAAGTGAACAGGGCCAAACTGGGCTTATTTCCCTGTGAAAGTGACATTTAGGCACGGAGTTGGAAAACCTTGTCTGAACCCCTCCATCCTTCCTGTAGCTGCTCAGACTCTGCTTCTCTGCCCCCAGCCAAGCTTATAGGCCTGCAGAGTGTCTAGTTTTGAAGATACAGACTCTGCTAAGCAAAAGTGAACAGGGCCAAACTGGGCTTATTTCGCTGTGAAAGTGACATTTAGGCACGGAGTTGGAAAACCTTGTCTGAACCCCTCCATCCTTCCTGTAGCTGCTCAGACTCTGCTTCTCTGCCCCCAGCCAAGCTTATAGGCCTGCAGAGTGTCTAGTTTTGAAGATACAGACTCTGCTAAGCAAAAGTGAACAGGGCCAAACTGGGCTTATTTCGCTGTGAAAGTGACATTTAGGCACGGAGTTGGAAAACCTTGTCTGAACCCCTCCATCCTTCCTGTAGCTGCTCAGACTCTGCTTCTCTGCCCCCAGCCAAGCTTATAGGCCTGCAGAGTGTCTAGTTTTGAAGATACAGACTCTGCTAAGCAAAAGTGAACAGGGCCAAACTGGGCTTATTTCGCTGTGAAAGTGACATTTAGGCACGGAGTTGGAAAACCTTGTCTGAACCCCTCCATCCTTCCTGTAGCTGCTCAGACTCTGCTTCTCTGCCCCCAGCCAAGCTTATAGGCCTGCAGAGTGTCTAGTTTTGAAGATACAGACTCTGCTAAGCAAAAGTGAACAGGGCCAAACTGGGCTTATTTCGCTGTGAAATTTCGATGTCACTTTCACAGCGAAATAAGCCCAGTTTGGCCCTGTTCACTTTTGCTTAGCAGAGTCTGTATCTTCAAAACTAGACACTCTGCAGGCCTATAAGCTTGGCTGGGGGCAGAGAAGCAGAGTCTGAGCAGCTACAGGAAGGATGGAGGGGTTCAGACAAGGTTTTCCAACTCCGTGCCTAAATGTCACTTTCACAGCGAAATAAGCCCAGTTTGGCCCTGTTCACTTTTGCTTAGCAGAGTCTGTATCTTCAAAACTAGACACTCTGCAGGCCTATAAGCTTGGCTGGGGGCAGAGAAGCAGAGTCTGAGCAGCTACAGGAAGGATGGAGGGGTTCAGACAAGGTTTTCCAACTCCGTGCCTAAATGTCACTTTCACAGCGAAATAAGCCCAGTTTGGCCCTGTTCACTTTTGCTTAGCAGAGTCTGTATCTTCAAAACTAGACACTCTGCAGGCCTATAAGCTTGGCTGGGGGCAGAGAAGCAGAGTCTGAGCAGCTACAGGAAGGATGGAGGGGTTCAGACAAGGTTTTCCAACTCCGTGCCTAAATGTCACTTTCACAGCGAAATAAGCCCAGTTTGGCCCTGTTCACTTTTGCTTAGCAGAGTCTGTATCTTCAAAACTAGACACTCTGCAGGCCTATAAGCTTGGCTGGGGGCAGAGAAGCAGAGTCTGAGCAGCTACAGGAAGGATGGAGGGGTTCAGACAAGGTTTTCCAACTCCGTGCCTAAATGTCACTTTCACAGCGAAATAAGCCCAGTTTGGCCCTGTTCACTTTTGCTTAGCAGAGTCTGTATCTTCAAAACTAGACACTCTGCAGGCCTATAAGCTTGGCTGGGGGCAGAGAAGCAGAGTCTGAGCAGCTACAGGAAGGATGGAGGGGTTCAGACAAGGTTTTCCAACTCCGTGCCTAAATGTCACTTTCACAGCGAAATAAGCCCAGTTTGGCCCTGTTCACTTTTGCTTAGCAGAGTCTGTATCTTCAAAACTAGACACTCTGCAGGCCTATAAGCTTGGCTGGGGGCAGAGAAGCAGAGTCTGAGCAGCTACAGGAAGGATGGAGGGGTTCAGACAAGGTTTTCCAACTCCGTGCCTAAATGTCACTTTCACAGCGAAATAAGCCCAGTTTGGCCCTGTTCACTTTTGCTTAGCAGAGTCTGTATCTTCAAAACTAGACACTCTGCAGGCCTATAAGCTTGGCTGGGGGCAGAGAAGCAGAGTCTGAGCAGCTACAGGAAGGATGGAGGGGTTCAGACAAGGTTTTCCAACTCCGTGCCTAAATGTCACTTTCACAGCGAAATAAGCCCAGTTTGGCCCTGTTCACTTTTGCTTAGCAGAGTCTGTATCTTCAAAACTAGACACTCTGCAGGCCTATAAGCTTGGCTGGGGGCAGAGAAGCAGAGTCTGAGCAGCTACAGGAAGGATGGAGGGGTTCAGACAAGGTTTTCCAACTCCGTGCCTAAATGTCACTTTCACAGCGAAATAAGCCCAGTTTGGCCCTGTTCACTTTTGCTTAGCAGAGTCTGTATCTTCAAAACTAGACACTCTGCAGGCCTATAAGCTTGGCTGGGGGCAGAGAAGCAGAGTCTGAGCAGCTACAGGAAGGATGGAGGGGTTCAGACAAGGTTTTCCAACTCCGTGCCTAAATGTCACTTTCACAGCGAAATAAGCCCAGTTTGGCCCTGTTCACTTTTGCTTAGCAGAGTCTGTATCTTCAAAACTAGACACTCTGCAGGCCTATAAGCTTGGCTGGGGGCAGAGAAGCAGAGTCTGAGCAGCTACAGGAAGGATGGAGGGGTTCAGACAAGGTTTTCCAACTCCGTGCCTAAATGTCACTTTCACAGCGAAATAAGCCCAGTTTGGCCCTGTTCACTTTTGCTTAGCAGAGTCTGTATCTTCAAAACTAGACACTCTGCAGGCCTATAAGCTTGGCTGGGGGCAGAGAAGCAGAGTCTGAGCAGCTACAGGAAGGATGGAGGGGTTCAGACAAGGTTTTCCAACTCCGTGCCTAAATGTCACTTTCACAGCGAAATAAGCCCAGTTTGGCCCTGTTCACTTTTGCTTAGCAGAGTCTGTATCTTCAAAACTAGACACTCTGCAGGCCTATAAGCTTGGCTGGGGGCAGAGAAGCAGAGTCTGAGCAGCTACAGGAAGGATGGAGGGGTTCAGACAAGGTTTTCCAACTCCGTGCCTAAATGTCACTTTCACAGCGAAATAAGCCCAGTTTGGCCCTGTTCACTTTTGCTTAGCAGAGTCTGTATCTTCAAAACTAGACACTCTGCAGGCCTATAAGCTTGGCTGGGGGCAGAGAAGCAGAGTCTGAGCAGCTACAGGAAGGATGGAGGGGTTCAGACAAGGTTTTCCAACTCCGTGCCTAAATGTCACTTTCACAGCGAAATAAGCCCAGTTTGGCCCTGTTCACTTTTGCTTAGCAGAGTCTGTATCTTCAAAACTAGACACTCTGCAGGCCTATAAGCTTGGCTGGGGGCAGAGAAGCAGAGTCTGAGCAGCTACAGGAAGGATGGAGGGGTTCAGACAAGGTTTTCCAACTCCGTGCCTAAATGTCACTTTCACAGCGAAATAAGCCCAGTTTGGCCCTGTTCACTTTTGCTTAGCAGAGTCTGTATCTTCAAAACTAGACACTCTGCAGGCCTATAAGCTTGGCTGGGGGCAGAGAAGCAGAGTCTGAGCAGCTACAGGAAGGATGGAGGGGTTCAGACAAGGTTTTCCAACTCCGTGCCTAAATGTCACTTTCACAGCGAAATAAGCCCAGTTTGGCCCTGTTCACTTTTGCTTAGCAGAGTCTGTATCTTCAAAACTAGACACTCTGCAGGCCTATAAGCTTGGCTGGGGGCAGAGAAGCAGAGTCTGAGCAGCTACAGGAAGGATGGAGGGGTTCAGACAAGGTTTTCCAACTCCGTGCCTAAATGTCACTTTCACAGCGAAATAAGCCCAGTTTGGCCCTGTTCACTTTTGCTTAGCAGAGTCTGTATCTTCAAAACTAGACACTCTGCAGGCCTATAAGCTTGGCTGGGGGCAGAGAAGCAGAGTCTGAGCAGCTACAGGAAGGATGGAGGGGTTCAGACAAGGTTTTCCAACTCCGTGCCTAAATGTCACTTTCACAGCGAAATAAGCCCAGTTTGGCCCTGTTCACTTTTGCTTAGCAGAGTCTGTATCTTCAAAACTAGACACTCTGCAGGCCTATAAGCTTGGCTGGGGGCAGAGAAGCAGAGTCTGAGCAGCTACAGGAAGGATGGAGGGGTTCAGACAAGGTTTTCCAACTCCGTGCCTAAATGTCACTTTCACAGCGAAATAAGCCCAGTTTGGCCCTGTTCACTTTTGCTTAGCAGAGTCTGTATCTTCAAAACTAGACACTCTGCAGGCCTATAAGCTTGGCTGGGGGCAGAGAAGCAGAGTCTGAGCAGCTACAGGAAGGATGGAGGGGTTCAGACAAGGTTTTCCAACTCCGTGCCTAAATGTCACTTTCACAGCGAAATAAGCCCAGTTTGGCCCTGTTCACTTTTGCTTAGCAGAGTCTGTATCTTCAAAACTAGACACTCTGCAGGCCTATAAGCTTGGCTGGGGGCAGAGAAGCAGAGTCTGAGCAGCTACAGGAAGGATGGAGGGGTTCAGACAAGGTTTTCCAACTCCGTGCCTAAATGTCACTTTCACAGCGAAATAAGCCCAGTTTGGCCCTGTTCACTTTTGCTTAGCAGAGTCTGTATCTTCAAAACTAGACACTCTGCAGGCCTATAAGCTTGGCTGGGGGCAGAGAAGCAGAGTCTGAGCAGCTACAGGAAGGATGGAGGGGTTCAGACAAGGTTTTCCAACTCCGTGCCTAAATGTCACTTTCACAGCGAAATAAGCCCAGTTTGGCCCTGTTCACTTTTGCTTAGCAGAGTCTGTATCTTCAAAACTAGACACTCTGCAGGCCTATAAGCTTGGCTGGGGGCAGAGAAGCAGAGTCTGAGCAGCTACAGGAAGGATGGAGGGGTTCAGACAAGGTTTTCCAACTCCGTGCCTAAATGTCACTTTCACAGCGAAATAAGCCCAGTTTGGCCCTGTTCACTTTTGCTTAGCAGAGTCTGTATCTTCAAAACTAGACACTCTGCAGGCCTATAAGCTTGGCTGGGGGCAGAGAAGCAGAGTCTGAGCAGCTACAGGAAGGATGGAGGGGTTCAGACAAGGTTTTCCAACTCCGTGCCTAAATGTCACTTTCACAGCGAAATAAGCCCAGTTTGGCCCTGTTCACTTTTGCTTAGCAGAGTCTGTATCTTCAAAACTAGACACTCTGCAGGCCTATAAGCTTGGCTGGGGGCAGAGAAGCAGAGTCTGAGCAGCTACAGGAAGGATGGAGGGGTTCAGACAAGGTTTTCCAACTCCGTGCCTAAATGTCACTTTCACAGCGAAATAAGCCCAGTTTGGCCCTGTTCACTTTTGCTTAGCAGAGTCTGTATCTTCAAAACTAGACACTCTGCAGGCCTATAAGCTTGGCTGGGGGCAGAGAAGCAGAGTCTGAGCAGCTACAGGAAGGATGGAGGGGTTCAGACAAGGTTTTCCAACTCCGTGCCTAAATGTCACTTTCACAGCGAAATAAGCCCAGTTTGGCCCTGTTCACTTTTGCTTAGCAGAGTCTGTATCTTCAAAACTAGACACTCTGCAGGCCTATAAGCTTGGCTGGGGGCAGAGAAGCAGAGTCTGAGCAGCTACAGGAAGGATGGAGGGGTTCAGACAAGGTTTTCCAACTCCGTGCCTAAATGTCACTTTCACAGCGAAATAAGCCCAGTTTGGCCCTGTTCACTTTTGCTTAGCAGAGTCTGTATCTTCAAAACTAGACACTCTGCAGGCCTATAAGCTTGGCTGGGGGCAGAGAAGCAGAGTCTGAGCAGCTACAGGAAGGATGGAGGGGTTCAGACAAGGTTTTCCAACTCCGTGCCTAAATGTCACTTTCACAGCGAAATAAGCCCAGTTTGGCCCTGTTCACTTTTGCTTAGCAGAGTCTGTATCTTCAAAACTAGACACTCTGCAGGCCTATAAGCTTGGCTGGGGGCAGAGAAGCAGAGTCTGAGCAGCTACAGGAAGGATGGAGGGGTTCAGACAAGGTTTTCCAACTCCGTGCCTAAATGTCACTTTCACAGCGAAATAAGCCCAGTTTGGCCCTGTTCACTTTTGCTTAGCAGAGTCTGTATCTTCAAAACTAGACACTCTGCAGGCCTATAAGCTTGGCTGGGGGCAGAGAAGCAGAGTCTGAGCAGCTACAGGAAGGATGGAGGGGTTCAGACAAGGTTTTCCAACTCCGTGCCTAAATGTCACTTTCACAGCGAAATAAGCCCAGTTTGGCCCTGTTCACTTTTGCTTAGCAGAGTCTGTATCTTCAAAACTAGACACTCTGCAGGCCTATAAGCTTGGCTGGGGGCAGAGAAGCAGAGTCTGAGCAGCTACAGGAAGGATGGAGGGGTTCAGACAAGGTTTTCCAACTCCGTGCCTAAATGTCACTTTCACAGCGAAATAAGCCCAGTTTGGCCCTGTTCACTTTTGCTTAGCAGAGTCTGTATCTTCAAAACTAGACACTCTGCAGGCCTATAAGCTTGGCTGGGGGCAGAGAAGCAGAGTCTGAGCAGCTACAGGAAGGATGGAGGGGTTCAGACAAGGTTTTCCAACTCCGTGCCTAAATGTCACTTTCACAGCGAAATAAGCCCAGTTTGGCCCTGTTCACTTTTGCTTAGCAGAGTCTGTATCTTCAAAACTAGACACTCTGCAGGCCTATAAGCTTGGCTGGGGGCAGAGAAGCAGAGTCTGAGCAGCTACAGGAAGGATGGAGGGGTTCAGACAAGGTTTTCCAACTCCGTGCCTAAATGTCACTTTCACAGCGAAATAAGCCCAGTTTGGCCCTGTTCACTTTTGCTTAGCAGAGTCTGTATCTTCAAAACTAGACACTCTGCAGGCCTATAAGCTTGGCTGGGGGCAGAGAAGCAGAGTCTGAGCAGCTACAGGAAGGATGGAGGGGTTCAGACAAGGTTTTCCAACTCCGTGCCTAAATGTCACTTTCACAGCGAAATAAGCCCAGTTTGGCCCTGTTCACTTTTGCTTAGCAGAGTCTGTATCTTCAAAACTAGACACTCTGCAGGCCTATAAGCTTGGCTGGGGGCAGAGAAGCAGAGTCTGAGCAGCTACAGGAAGGATGGAGGGGTTCAGACAAGGTTTTCCAACTCCGTGCCTAAATGTCACTTTCACAGCGAAATAAGCCCAGTTTGGCCCTGTTCACTTTTGCTTAGCAGAGTCTGTATCTTCAAAACTAGACACTCTGCAGGCCTATAAGCTTGGCTGGGGGCAGAGAAGCAGAGTCTGAGCAGCTACAGGAAGGATGGAGGGGTTCAGACAAGGTTTTCCAACTCCGTGCCTAAATGTCACTTTCACAGCGAAATAAGCCCAGTTTGGCCCTGTTCACTTTTGCTTAGCAGAGTCTGTATCTTCAAAACTAGACACTCTGCAGGCCTATAAGCTTGGCTGGGGGCAGAGAAGCAGAGTCTGAGCAGCTACAGGAAGGATGGAGGGGTTCAGACAAGGTTTTCCAACTCCGTGCCTAAATGTCACTTTCACAGCGAAATAAGCCCAGTTTGGCCCTGTTCACTTTTGCTTAGCAGAGTCTGTATCTTCAAAACTAGACACTCTGCAGGCCTATAAGCTTGGCTGGGGGCAGAGAAGCAGAGTCTGAGCAGCTACAGGAAGGATGGAGGGGTTCAGACAAGGTTTTCCAACTCCGTGCCTAAATGTCACTTTCACAGCGAAATAAGCCCAGTTTGGCCCTGTTCACTTTTGCTTAGCAGAGTCTGTATCTTCAAAACTAGACACTCTGCAGGCCTATAAGCTTGGCTGGGGGCAGAGAAGCAGAGTCTGAGCAGCTACAGGAAGGATGGAGGGGTTCAGACAAGGTTTTCCAACTCCGTGCCTAAATGTCACTTTCACAGCGAAATAAGCCCAGTTTGGCCCTGTTCACTTTTGCTTAGCAGAGTCTGTATCTTCAAAACTAGACACTCTGCAGGCCTATAAGCTTGGCTGGGGGCAGAGAAGCAGAGTCTGAGCAGCTACAGGAAGGATGGAGGGGTTCAGACAAGGTTTTCCAACTCCGTGCCTAAATGTCACTTTCACAGCGAAATAAGCCCAGTTTGGCCCTGTTCACTTTTGCTTAGCAGAGTCTGTATCTTCAAAACTAGACACTCTGCAGGCCTATAAGCTTGGCTGGGGGCAGAGAAGCAGAGTCTGAGCAGCTACAGGAAGGATGGAGGGGTTCAGACAAGGTTTTCCAACTCCGTGCCTAAATGTCACTTTCACAGCGAAATAAGCCCAGTTTGGCCCTGTTCACTTTTGCTTAGCAGAGTCTGTATCTTCAAAACTAGACACTCTGCAGGCCTATAAGCTTGGCTGGGGGCAGAGAAGCAGAGTCTGAGCAGCTACAGGAAGGATGGAGGGGTTCAGACAAGGTTTTCCAACTCCGTGCCTAAATGTCACTTTCACAGCGAAATAAGCCCAGTTTGGCCCTGTTCACTTTTGCTTAGCAGAGTCTGTATCTTCAAAACTAGACACTCTGCAGGCCTATAAGCTTGGCTGGGGGCAGAGAAGCAGAGTCTGAGCAGCTACAGGAAGGATGGAGGGGTTCAGACAAGGTTTTCCAACTCCGTGCCTAAATGTCACTTTCACAGCGAAATAAGCCCAGTTTGGCCCTGTTCACTTTTGCTTAGCAGAGTCTGTATCTTCAAAACTAGACACTCTGCAGGCCTATAAGCTTGGCTGGGGCAGAGAAGCAGAGTCTGAGCAGCTACAGGAAGGATGGAGGGGTTCAGACAAGGTTTTCCAACTCCGTGCCTAAATGTCACTTTCACAGCGAAATAAGCCCAGTTTGGCCCTGTTCACTTTTGCTTAGCAGAGTCTGTATCTTCAAAACTAGACACTCTGCAGGCCTATAAGCTTGGCTGGGGGCAGAGAAGCAGAGTCTGAGCAGCTACAGGAAGGATGGAGGGGTTCAGACAAGGTTTCCAATATCAGCATCAGCCCAATATCAGCATCAGCCCAATATCAGCATCTGCCCAATATCAGCATCAGCCCAATATCAGCATCAGCCCAATATCAGCATCAGCCCAATATCAGCATCAGCCCAATATCAGCATCAGCCCAATATCAGCATCAGCCCAATATCAGCATCAGCCCAATATCAGCATCAGCCCAATATCAGCATCAGCCCAATATCAGCATCAGCCCAATATCAGCATCAGCCCAATATCAGCATCAGCCCAATATCAGCATCAGCCCAATATCAGCATCAGCCCAATATCAGCATCAGCCCAATATCAGCATCAGCCCAATATCAGCATCAGCCCAATATCAGCATCAGCCCAATATCAGCATCAGCCCAATATCAGCATCAGCCCAATATCAGCATCAGCCCAATATCAGCATCAGCCCAATATCAGCATCAGCCCAATATCAGCATCAGCCCAATATCAGCATCAGCCCAATATCAGCATCAGCCCAATATCAGCATCAGCCCAATATCAGCATCAGCCCAATATCAGCATCAGCCCAATATCAGCATCAGCCCAATATCAGCATCAGCCCAATATCAGCATCAGCCCAATATCAGCATCAGCCCAATATCAGCATCATCAGCCCAATATCAGCATCAGCCCAATATCAGCATCAGCCCAATATCAGCATCAGCCCAATATCAGCATCAGCCCAATATCAGCATCAGCCCAATATCAGCATCAGCCCAATATCAGCATCAGCCCAATATCAGCATCAGCCCAATATCAGCATCAGCCCAATATCAGCATCAGCCCAATATCAGCATCAGCCCAATATCAGCATCAGCCCAATATCAGCATCAGCCCAATATCAGCATCAGCCCAATATCAGCATCAGCCCAATATCAGCATCAGCCCAATATCAGCATCAGCCCAATATCAGCATCAGCCCAATATCAGCATCAGCCCAATATCAGCATCAGCCCAATATCAGCATCAGCCCAATATCAGCATCAGCCCAATATCAGCATCAGCCCAATATCAGCATCAGCCCAATATCAGCATCAGCCCAATATCAGCATCAGCCCAATATCAGCATCAGCCCAATATCAGCATCAGCCCAATATCAGCATCAGCCCAATATCAGCATCAGCCCAATATCAGCATCAGCCCAATATCAGCATCAGCCCAATATCAGCATCAGCCCAATATCAGCATCAGCCCAATATCAGCATCAGCCCAATATCAGCATCAGCCCTAGACACTCTGCAGGCCTATAAGCTTGGCTGGGGGCAGAGAAGCAGCCCAATATGATATAATATCAGCTGATGCTGATATTGGGCTGATGCTGATATTGGGCTGATGCTGATATTGGGCTGATGCTGATATTGGGCTGATGCTGATATTGGGCTGATGCTGATATTGGGCTGATGCTGATATTGGGCTGATGCTGATATTGGGCTGATGCTGATATTGGGCTGATGCTGATATTGGGCTGATGCTGATATTGGGCTGATGCTGATATTGGGCTGATGCTGATATTGGGCTGATGCTGATATTGGGCTGATGCTGATATTGGGCTGATGCTGATATTGGGCTGATGCTGATATTGGGCTGATGCTGATATTGGGCTGATGCTGATATTGGGCTGATGCTGATATTGGGCTGATGCTGATATTGGGCTGATGCTGATATTGGGCTGATGCTGATATTGGGCTGATGCTGATATTGGGCTGATGCTGATATTGGGCTGATGCTGATATTGGGCTGATGCTGATATTGGGCTGATGCTGATATTGGGCTGATGCTGATATTGGGCTGATGCTGATATTGGGCTGATGCTGATATTGGGCTGATGCTGATATTGGGCTGATGCTGATATTGGGCTGATGCTGATATTGGGCTGATGCTGATATTGGGCTGATGCTGATATTGGGCTGATGCTGATATTGGGCTGATGCTGATATTGGGCTGATGCTGATATTGGGCTGATGCTGATATTGGGCTGATGCTGATATTGGGCTGATGCTGATATTGGGCTGATGCTGATATTGGGCTGATGCTGATATTGGGCTGATGCTGATATTGGGCTGATGCTGATATTGGGCTGATGCTGATATTGGGCTGATGCTGATATTGGGCTGATGCTGATATTGGGCTGATGCTGATATTGGGCTGATGCTGATATTGGGCTGATGCTGATATTGGGCTGATGCTGATATTGGGCTGATGCTGATATTGGGCTGATGCTGATATTGGGCTGATGCTGATATTGGGCTGATGCTGATATTGGGCTGATGCTGATATTGGGCTGATGCTGATATTGGGCTGATGCTGATATTGGGCTGATGCTGATATTGGGCTGATGCTGATATTGGGCTGATGCTGATATTGGGCTGATGCTGATATTGGGCTGATGCTGATATTGGGCTGATGCTGATATTGGGCTGATGCTGATATTGGGCTGATGCTGATATTGGGCTGATGCTGATATTGGGCTGATGCTGATATTGGGCTGATGCTGATATTGGGCTGATGCTGATATTGGGCTGATGCTGATATTGGGCTGATGCTGATATTGGGCTGATGCTGATATTGGGCTGATGCTGATATTGGGCTGATGCTGATATTGGGCTGATGCTGATATTGGGCTGATGCTGATATTGGGCTGATGCTGATATTGGGCTGATGCTGATATTGGGCTGATGCTGATATTGGGCTGATGCTGATATTGGGCTGATGCTGATATTGGGCTGATGCTGATATTGGGCTGATGCTGATATTGGGCTGATGCTGATATTGGGCTGATGCTGATATTGGGCTGATGCTGATATTGGGCTGATGCTGATATTGGGCTGATGCTGATATTGGGCTGATGCTGATATTGGGCTGATGCTGATATTGGGCTGATGCTGATATTGGGCTGATGCTGATATTGGGCTGATGCTGATATTGGGCTGATGCTGATATTGGGCTGATGCTGATATTGGGCTGATGCTGATATTGGGCTGATGCTGATATTGGGCTGATGCTGATATTGGGCTGATGCTGATATTGGGCTGATGCTGATATTGGGCTGATGCTGATATTGGGCTGATGCTGATATTGGGCTGATGCTGATATTGGGCTGATGCTGATATTGGGCTGATGCTGATATTGGGCTGATGCTGATATTGGGCTGATGCTGATATTGGGCTGATGCTGATATTGGGCTGATGCTGATATTGGGCTGATGCTGATATTGGGCTGATGCTGATATTGGGCTGATGCTGATATTGGGCTGATGCTGATATTGGGCTGATGCTGATATTGGGCTGATGCTGATATTGGGCTGATGCTGATATTGGGCTGATGCTGATATTGGGCTGATGCTGATATTGGGCTGATGCTGATATTGGGCTGATGCTGATATTGGGCTGATGCTGATATTGGGCTGATGCTGATATTGGGCTGATGCTGATATTGGGCTGATGCTGATATTGGGCTGATGCTGATATTGGGCTGATGCTGATATTGGGCTGATGCTGATATTGGGCTGATGCTGATATTGGGCTGATGCTGATATTGGGCTGATGCTGATATTGGGCTGATGCTGATATTGGGCTGATGCTGATATTGGGCTGATGCTGATATTGGGCTGATGCTGATATTGGGCTGATGCTGATATTGGGCTGATGCTGATATTGGGCTGATGCTGATATTGGGCTGATATTGATATTGGGCTGATATTGATATTGGGCTGATATAGGCCTGCAGAGTGTCTAGTTTTGAAGATACAGACTCTGCTAAGCAAAAGTGAACAGGGCCAAACTGGGCTTATTTCGCTGTGAAAGTGACATTTAGGCACGGACTTGGAAAACCTTGTCTGAACCCCTCCATCCTTCCTGTAGCTGCTCAGACTCTGCTTCTCTGCCCCCAGCCAAGCTTATAGGCCTGCAGAGTGTCTAGTTTTGAAGATACAGACTCTGCTAAGCAAAAGTGAACAGGGCCAAACTGGGCTTATTTCGCTGTGAAAGTGACATTTAGGCACGGAGTTGGAAAACCTTGTCTGAACCCCTCCATCCTTCCTGTAGCTGCTCAGACTCTGCTTCTCTGCCCCCAGCCAAGCTTATAGGCCTGCAGAGTGTCTAGTTTTGAAGATACAGACTCTGCTAAGCAAAAGTGAACAGGGCCAAACTGGGCTTATTTCGCTGTGAAAGTGACATTTAGGCACGGAGTTGGAAAACCTTGTCTGAACCCCTCCATCCTTCCTGTAGCTGCTCAGACTCTGCTTCTCTGCCCCCAGCCAAGCTTATAGGCCTGCAGAGTGTCTAGTTTTGAAGATACAGACTCTGCTAAGCAAAAGTGAACAGGGCCAAACTGGGCTTATTTCGCTGTGAAAGTGACATTTAGGCACGGAGTTGGAAAACCTTGTCTGAACCCCTCCATCCTTCCTGTAGCTGCTCAGACTCTGCTTCTCTGCCCCCAGCCAAGCTTATAGGCCTGCAGAGTGTCTAGTTTTGAAGATACAGACTCTGCTAAGCAAAAGTGAACAGGGCCAAACTGGGCTTATTTCGCTGTGAAAGTGACATTTAGGCACGGAGTTGGAAAACCTTGTCTGAACCCCTCCATCCTTCCTGTAGCTGCTCAGACTCTGCTTCTCTGCCCCCAGCCAAGCTTATAGGCCTGCAGAGTGTCTAGTTTTGAAGATACAGACTCTGCTAAGCAAAAGTGAACAGGGCCAAACTGGGCTTATTTCGCTGTGAAAGTGACATTTAGGCACGGAGTTGGAAAACCTTGTCTGAACCCCTCCATCCTTCCTGTAGCTGCTCAGACTCTGCTTCTCTGCCCCCAGCCAAGCTTATAGGCCTGCAGAGTGTCTAGTTTTGAAGATACAGACTCTGCTAAGCAAAAGTGAACAGGGCCAAACTGGGCTTATTTCGCTGTGAAAGTGACATTTAGGCACGGAGTTGGAAAACCTTGTCTGAACCCCTCCATCCTTCCTGTAGCTGCTCAGACTCTGCTTCTCTGCCCCCAGCCAAGCTTATAGGCCTGCAGAGTGTCTAGTTTTGAAGATACAGACTCTGCTAAGCAAAAGTGAACAGGGCCAAACTGGGCTTATTTCGCTGTGAAAGTGACATTTAGGCACGGAGTTGGAAAACCTTGTCTGAACCCCTCCATCCTTCCTGTAGCTGCTCAGACTCTGCTTCTCTGCCCCCAGCCAAGCTTATAGGCCTGCAGAGTGTCTAGTTTTGAAGATACAGACTCTGCTAAGCAAAAGTGAACAGGGCCAAACTGGGCTTATTTCGCTGTGAAAGTGACATTTAGGCACGGAGTTGGAAAACCTTGTCTGAACCCCTCCATCCTTCCTGTAGCTGCTCAGACTCTGCTTCTCTGCCCCCAGCCAAGCTTATAGGCCTGCAGAGTGTCTAGTTTTGAAGATACAGACTCTGCTAAGCAAAAGTGAACAGGGCCAAACTGGGCTTATTTCGCTGTGAAAGTGACATTTAGGCACGGAGTTGGAAAACCTTGTCTGAACCCCTCCATCCTTCCTGTAGCTGCTCAGACTCTGCTTCTCTGCCCCCAGCCAAGCTTATAGGCCTGCAGAGTGTCTAGTTTTGAAGATACAGACTCTGCTAAGCAAAAGTGAACAGGGCCAAACTGGGCTTATTTCGCTGTGAAAGTGACATTTAGGCACGGAGTTGGAAAACCTTGTCTGAACCCCTCCATCCTTCCTGTAGCTGCTCAGACTCTGCTTCTCTGCCCCCAGCCAAGCTTATAGGCCTGCAGAGTGTCTAGTTTTGAAGATACAGACTCTGCTAAGCAAAAGTGAACAGGGCCAAACTGGGCTTATTTCGCTGTGAAAGTGACATTTAGGCACGGAGTTGGAAAACCTTGTCTGAACCCCTCCATCCTTCCTGTAGCTGCTCAGACTCTGCTTCTCTGCCCCCAGCCAAGCTTATAGGCCTGCAGAGTGTCTAGTTTTGAAGATACAGACTCTGCTAAGCAAAAGTGAACAGGGCCAAACTGGGCTTATTTCGCTGTGAAAGTGACATTTAGGCACGGAGTTGGAAAACCTTGTCTGAACCCCTCCATCCTTCCTGTAGCTGCTCAGACTCTGCTTCTCTGCCCCCAGCCAAGCTTATAGGCCTGCAGAGTGTCTAGTTTTGAAGATACAGACTCTGCTAAGCAAAAGTGAACAGGGCCAAACTGGGCTTATTTCGCTGTGAAAGTGACATTTAGGCACGGAGTTGGAAAACCTTGTCTGAACCCCTCCATCCTTCCTGTAGCTGCTCAGACTCTGCTTCTCTGCCCCCAGCCAAGCTTATAGGCCTGCAGAGTGTCTAGTTTTGAAGATACAGACTCTGCTAAGCAAAAGTGAACAGGGCCAAACTGGGCTTATTTCGCTGTGAAAGTGACATTTAGGCACGGAGTTGGAAAACCTTGTCTGAACCCCTCCATCCTTCCTGTAGCTGCTCAGACTCTGCTTCTTATAGGCCTGCAGAGTGTCTAGTTTTGAAGATACAGACTCTGCTAAGCAAAAGTGAACAGGGCCAAACTGGGCTTATTTCGCTGTGAAAGTGACATTTAGGCACGGAGTTGGAAAACCTTGTCTGAACCCCTCCATCCTTCCTGTAGCTGCTCAGACTCTGCTTCTCTGCCCCCAGCCAAGCTTATAGGCCTGCAGAGTGTCTAGTTTTGAAGATACAGACTCTGCTAAGCAAAAGTGAACAGGGCCAAACTGGGCTTATTTCGCTGTGAAAGTGACATTTAGGCACGGAGTTGGAAAACCTTGTCTGAACCCCTCCATCCTTCCTGTAGCTGCTCAGACTCTGCTTCTCTGCCCCCAGCCAAGCTTATAGGCCTGCAGAGTGTCTAGTTTTGAAGATACAGACTCTGCTAAGCAAAAGTGAACAGGGCCAAACTGGGCTTATTTCGCTGTGAAAGTGACATTTAGGCACGGAGTTGGAAAACCTTGTCTGAACCCCTCCATCCTTCCTGTAGCTGCTCAGACTCTGCTTCTCTGCCCCCAGCCAAGCTTATAGGCCTGCAGAGTGTCTAGTTTTGAAGATACAGACTCTGCTAAGCAAAAGTGAACAGGGCCAAACTGGGCTTATTTCGCTGTGAAAGTGACATTTAGGCACGGAGTTGGAAAACCTTGTCTGAACCCCTCCATCCTTCCTGTAGCTGCTCAGACTCTGCTTCTCTGCCCCCAGCCAAGCTTATAGGCCTGCAGAGTGTCTAGTTTTGAAGATACAGACTCTGCTAAGCAAAAGTGAACAGGGCCAAACTGGGCTTATTTCGCTGTGAAAGTGACATTTAGGCACGGAGTTGGAAAACCTTGTCTGAACCCCTCCATCCTTCCTGTAGCTGCTCAGACTCTGCTTCTCTGCCCCCAGCCAAGCTTATAGGCCTGCAGAGTGTCTAGTTTTGAAGATACAGACTCTGCTAAGCAAAAGTGAACAGGGCCAAACTGGGCTTATTTCGCTGTGAAAGTGACATTTAGGCACGGAGTTGGAAAACCTTGTCTGAACCCCTCCATCCTTCCTGTAGCTGCTCAGACTCTGCTTCTCTGCCCCCAGCCAAGCTTATAGGCCTGCAGAGTGTCTAGTTTTGAAGATACAGACTCTGCTAAGCAAAAGTGAACAGGGCCAAACTGGGCTTATTTCGCTGTGAAAGTGACATTTAGGCACGGAGTTGGAAAACCTTGTCTGAACCCCTCCATCCTTCCTGTAGCTGCTCAGACTCTGCTTCTCTGCCCCCAGCCAAGCTTATAGGCCTGCAGAGTGTCTAGTTTTGAAGATACAGACTCTGCTAAGCAAAAGTGAACAGGGCCAAACTGGGCTTATTTCGCTGTGAAAGTGACATTTAGGCACGGAGTTGGAAAACCTTGTCTGAACCCCTCCATCCTTCCTGTAGCTGCTCAGACTCTGCTTCTCTGCCCCCAGCCAAGCTTATAGGCCTGCAGAGTGTCTAGTTTTGAAGATACAGACTCTGCTAAGCAAAAGTGAACAGGGCCAAACTGGGCTTATTTCGCTGTGAAAGTGACATTTAGGCACGGAGTTGGAAAACCTTGTCTGAACCCCTCCATCCTTCCTGTAGCTGCTCAGACTCTGCTTCTCTGCCCCCAGCCAAGCTTATAGGCCTGCAGAGTGTCTAGTTTTGAAGATACAGACTCTGCTAAGCAAAAGTGAACAGGGCCAAACTGGGCTTATTTCGCTGTGAAAGTGACATTTAGGCACGGAGTTGGAAAACCTTGTCTGAACCCCTCCATCCTTCCTGTAGCTGCTCAGACTCTGCTTCTCTGCCCCCAGCCAAGCTTATAGGCCTGCAGAGTGTCTAGTTTTGAAGATACAGACTCTGCTAAGCAAAAGTGAACAGGGCCAAACTGGGCTTATTTCGCTGTGAAAGTGACATTTAGGCACGGAGTTGGAAAACCTTGTCTGAACCCCTCCATCCTTCCTGTAGCTGCTCAGACTCTGCTTCTCTGCCCCCAGCCAAGCTTATAGGCCTGCAGAGTGTCTAGTTTTGAAGATACAGACTCTGCTAAGCAAAAGTGAACAGGGCCAAACTGGGCTTATTTCGCTGTGAAATTTCGATGTCACTTTCACAGCGAAATAAGCCCAGTTTGTCTGTATCTTCAAAACTAGACACTCTGCAGGCCTATAAGCTTGGCTGGGGGCAGAGAAGCAGAGTCTGAGCAGCTACAGGAAGGATGGAGGGGTTCAGACAAGGTTTTCCAACTCCGTGCCTAAATGTCACTTTCACAGCGAAATAAGCCCAGTTTGGCCCTGTTCACTTTTGCTTAGCAGAGTCTGTATCTTCAAAACTAGACACTCTGCAGGCCTATAAGCTTGGCTGGGGGCAGAGAAGCAGAGTCTGAGCAGCTACAGGAAGGATGGAGGGGTTCAGACAAGGTTTTCCAACTCCGTGCCTAAATGTCACTTTCACAGCGAAATAAGCCCAGTTTGGCCCTGTTCACTTTTGCTTAGCAGAGTCTGTATCTTCAAAACTAGACACTCTGCAGGCCTATAAGCTTGGCTGGGGGCAGAGAAGCAGAGTCTGAGCAGCTACAGGAAGGATGGAGGGGTTCAGACAAGGTTTTCCAACTCCGTGCCTAAATGTCACTTTCACAGCGAAATAAGCCCAGTTTGGCCCTGTTCACTTTTGCTTAGCAGAGTCTGTATCTTCAAAACTAGACACTCTGCAGGCCTATAAGCTTGGCTGGGGGCAGAGAAGCAGAGTCTGAGCAGCTACAGGAAGGATGGAGGGGTTCAGACAAGGTTTTCCAACTCCGTGCCTAAATGTCACTTTCACAGCGAAATAAGCCCAGTTTGGCCCTGTTCACTTTTGCTTAGCAGAGTCTGTATCTTCAAAACTAGACACTCTGCAGGCCTATAAGCTTGGCTGGGGGCAGAGAAGCAGAGTCTGAGCAGCTACAGGACGGATGGAGGGGTTCAGACAAGGTTTTCCAACTCCGTGCCTAAATGTCACTTTCACAGCGAAATAAGCCCAGTTTGGCCCTGTTCACTTTTGCTTAGCAGAGTCTGTATCTTCAAAACTAGACACTCTGCAGGCCTATAAGCTTGGCTGGGGGCAGAGAAGCAGAGTCTGAGCAGCTACAGGAAGGATGGAGGGGTTCAGACAAGGTTTTCCAACTCCGTGCCTAAATGTCACTTTCACAGCGAAATAAGCCCAGTTTGGCCCTGTTCACTTTTGCTTAGCAGAGTCTGTATCTTCAAAACTAGACACTCTGCAGGCCTATAAGCTTGGCTGGGGGCAGAGAAGCAGAGTCTGAGCAGCTACAGGAAGGATGGAGGGGTTCAGACAAGGTTTTCCAACTCCGTGCCTAAATGTCACTTTCACAGCGAAATAAGCCCAGTTTGGCCCTGTTCACTTTTGCTTAGCAGAGTCTGTATCTTCAAAACTAGACACTCTGCAGGCCTATAAGCTTGGCTGGGGGCAGAGAAGCAGAGTCTGAGCAGCTACAGGAAGGATGGAGGGGTTCAGACAAGGTTTTCCAACTCCGTGCCTAAATGTCACTTTCACAGCGAAATAAGCCCAGTTTGGCCCTGTTCACTTTTGCTTAGCAGAGTCTGTATCTTCAAAACTAGACACTCTGCAGGCCTATAAGCTTGGCTGGGGGCAGAGAAGCAGAGTCTGAGCAGCTACAGGAAGGATGGAGGGGTTCAGACAAGGTTTTCCAACTCCGTGCCTAAATGTCACTTTCACAGCGAAATAAGCCCAGTTTGGCCCTGTTCACTTTTGCTTAGCAGAGTCTGTATCTTCAAAACTAGACACTCTGCAGGCCTATAAGCTTGGCTGGGGGCAGAGAAGCAGAGTCTGAGCAGCTACAGGAAGGATGGAGGGGTTCAGACAAGGTTTTCCAACTCCGTGCCTAAATGTCACTTTCACAGCGAAATAAGCCCAGTTTGGCCCTGTTCACTTTTGCTTAGCAGAGTCTGTATCTTCAAAACTAGACACTCTGCAGGCCTATAAGCTTGGCTGGGGGCAGAGAAGCAGAGTCTGAGCAGCTACAGGAAGGATGGAGGGGTTCAGACAAGGTTTTCCAACTCCGTGCCTAAATGTCACTTTCACAGCGAAATAAGCCCAGTTTGGCCCTGTTCACTTTTGCTTAGCAGAGTCTGTATCTTCAAAACTAGACACTCTGCAGGCCTATAAGCTTGGCTGGGGGCAGAGAAGCAGAGTCTGAGCAGCTACAGGAAGGATGGAGGGGTTCAGACAAGGTTTTCCAAGTCCGTGCCTAAATCTCACTTTCACAGCGAAATAAGCCCAGTTTGGCCCTGTTCACTTTTGCTTAGCAGAGTCTG
Organism: Electrona antarctica; assembly: GCF_951216825.1. Taxonomy (NCBI): domain Eukaryota; kingdom Metazoa; phylum Chordata; class Actinopteri; order Myctophiformes; family Myctophidae; genus Electrona; species Electrona antarctica. The sequence goes on along the minus strand of NW_027637435.1, from coordinate 145,159 downwards.
TATCTTCAAAACTAGACACTCTGCAGGCCTATATCAGCCCAATATCAATATCAGCCCAATATCAATATCAGCCCAATATCAGCATCAGCCCAATATCAGCATCAGCCCAATATCAGCATCAGCCCAATATCAGCATCAGCCCAATATCAGCATCAGCCCAATATCAGCATCAGCCCAATATCAGCATCAGCCCAATATCAGCATCAGCCCAATATCAGCATCAGCCCAATATCAGCATCAGCCCAATATCAGCATCAGCCCAATATCAGCATCAGCCCAATATCAGCATCAGCCCAATATCAGCATCAGCCCAATATCAGCATCAGCCCAATATCAGCATCAGCCCAATATCAGCATCAGCCCAATATCAGCATCAGCCCAATATCAGCATCAGCCCAATATCAGCATCAGCCCAATATCAGCATCAGCCCAATATCAGCATCAGCCCAATATCAGCATCAGCCCAATATCAGCATCAGCCCAATATCAGCATCAGCCCAATATCAGCATCAGCCCAATATCAGCATCAGCCCAATATCAGCATCAGCCCAATATCAGCATCAGCCCAATATCAGCATCAGCCCAATATCAGCATCAGCCCAATATCAGCATCAGCCCAATATCAGCATCAGCCCAATATCAGCATCAGCCCAATATCAGCATCAGCCCAATATCAGCATCAGCCCAATATCAGCATCAGCCCAATATCAGCATCAGCCCAATATCAGCATCAGCCCAATATCAGCATCAGCCCAATATCAGCATCAGCCCAATATCAGCATCAGCCCAATATCAGCATCAGCCCAATATCAGCATCAGCCCAATATCAGCATCAGCCCAATATCAGCATCAGCCCAATATCAGCATCAGCCCAATATCAGCATCAGCCCAATATCAGCATCAGCCCAATATCAGCATCAGCCCAATATCAGCATCAGCCCAATATCAGCATCAGCCCAATATCAGCATCAGCCCAATATCAGCATCAGCCCAATATCAGCATCAGCCCAATATCAGCATCAGCCCAATATCAGCATCAGCCCAATATCAGCATCAGCCCAATATCAGCATCAGCCCAATATCAGCATCAGCCCAATATCAGCATCAGCCCAATATCAGCATCAGCCCAATATCAGCATCAGCCCAATATCAGCATCAGCCCAATATCAGCATCAGCCCAATATCAGCATCAGCCCAATATCAGCATCAGCCCAATATCAGCATCAGCCCAATATCAGCATCAGCTGATATTATATCATATTGGGCTGCTTCTCTGCCCCCAGCCAAGCTTATAGGCCTGCAGAGTGTCTAGGGCTGATGCTGATATTGGGCTGATGCTGATATTGGGCTGATGCTGATATTGGGCTGATGCTGATATTGGGCTGATGCTGATATTGGGCTGATGCTGATATTGGGCTGATGCTGATATTGGGCTGATGCTGATATTGGGCTGATGCTGATATTGGGCTGATGCTGATATTGGGCTGATGCTGATATTGGGCTGATGCTGATATTGGGCTGATGCTGATATTGGGCTGATGCTGATATTGGGCTGATGCTGATATTGGGCTGATGCTGATATTGGGCTGATGCTGATATTGGGCTGATGCTGATATTGGGCTGATGCTGATATTGGGCTGATGCTGATATTGGGCTGATGCTGATATTGGGCTGATGCTGATATTGGGCTGATGCTGATATTGGGCTGATGCTGATATTGGGCTGATGCTGATATTGGGCTGATGCTGATATTGGGCTGATGCTGATATTGGGCTGATGCTGATATTGGGCTGATGCTGATATTGGGCTGATGCTGATATTGGGCTGATGCTGATATTGGGCTGATGCTGATATTGGGCTGATGCTGATATTGGGCTGATGCTGATATTGGGCTGATGCTGATATTGGGCTGATGCTGATATTGGGCTGATGCTGATATTGGGCTGATGCTGATATTGGGCTGATGCTGATATTGGGCTGATGCTGATATTGGGCTGATGCTGATATTGGGCTGATGCTGATATTGGGCTGATGCTGATATTGGGCTGATGCTGATATTGGGCTGATGCTGATATTGGGCTGATGCTGATATTGGGCTGATGCTGATATTGGGCTGATGCTGATATTGGGCTGATGCTGATATTGGGCTGATGCTGATATTGGGCTGATGCTGATATTGGGCTGATGCTGATATTGGGCTGATGCTGATATTGGGCTGATGCTGATATTGGGCTGATGCTGATATTGGGCTGATGCTGATATTGGGCTGATGCTGATATTGGGCTGATGCTGATATTGGGCTGATGCTGATATTGGGCTGATGCTGATATTGGGCTGATGCTGATATTGGGCTGATGCTGATATTGGGCTGATGCTGATATTGGGCTGATGCTGATATTGGGCTGATGCTGATATTGGGCTGATGCTGATATTGGGCTGATGCTGATATTGGGCTGATGCTGATATTGGGCTGATGCTGATATTGGGCTGATGCTGATATTGGGCTGATGCTGATATTGGGCTGATGCTGATATTGGGCTGATGCTGATATTGGGCTGATGCTGATATTGGGCTGATGCTGATATTGGGCTGATGCTGATATTGGGCTGATGCTGATATTGGGCTGATGCTGATATTGGGCTGATGCTGATATTGGGCTGATGCTGATATTGGGCTGATGCTGATATTGGGCTGATATTGATATTGGGCTGATATTGATATTGGGCTGATATAGGCCTGCAGAGTGTCTAGTTTTGAAGATACAGACTCTGCTAAGCAAAAGTGAACAGGGCCAAACTGGGCTTATTTCGCTGTGAAAGTGAGATTTAGGCACGGACTTGGAAAACCTTGTCTGAACCCCTCCATCCTTCCTGTAGCTGCTCAGACTCTGCTTCTCTGCCCCCAGCCAAGCTTATAGGCCTGCAGAGTGTCTAGTTTTGAAGATACAGACTCTGCTAAGCAAAAGTGAACAGGGCCAAACTGGGCTTATTTCGCTGTGAAAGTGACATTTAGGCACGGAGTTGGAAAACCTTGTCTGAACCCCTCCATCCTTCCTGTAGCTGCTCAGACTCTGCTTCTCTGCCCCCAGCCAAGCTTATAGGCCTGCAGAGTGTCTAGTTTTGAAGATACAGACTCTGCTAAGCAAAAGTGAACAGGGCCAAACTGGGCTTATTTCGCTGTGAAAGTGACATTTAGGCACGGAGTTGGAAAACCTTGTCTGAACCCCTCCATCCTTCCTGTAGCTGCTCAGACTCTGCTTCTCTGCCCCCAGCCAAGCTTATAGGCCTGCAGAGTGTCTAGTTTTGAAGATACAGACTCTGCTAAGCAAAAGTGAACAGGGCCAAACTGGGCTTATTTCGCTGTGAAAGTGACATTTAGGCACGGAGTTGGAAAACCTTGTCTGAACCCCTCCATCCTTCCTGTAGCTGCTCAGACTCTGCTTCTCTGCCCCCAGCCAAGCTTATAGGCCTGCAGAGTGTCTAGTTTTGAAGATACAGACTCTGCTAAGCAAAAGTGAACAGGGCCAAACTGGGCTTATTTCGCTGTGAAAGTGACATTTAGGCACGGAGTTGGAAAACCTTGTCTGAACCCCTCCATCCTTCCTGTAGCTGCTCAGACTCTGCTTCTCTGCCCCCAGCCAAGCTTATAGGCCTGCAGAGTGTCTAGTTTTGAAGATACAGACTCTGCTAAGCAAAAGTGAACAGGGCCAAACTGGGCTTATTTCGCTGTGAAAGTGACATTTAGGCACGGAGTTGGAAAACCTTGTCTGAACCCCTCCATCCTTCCTGTAGCTGCTCAGACTCTGCTTCTCTGCCCCCAGCCAAGCTTATAGGCCTGCAGAGTGTCTAGTTTTGAAGATACAGACTCTGCTAAGCAAAAGTGAACAGGGCCAAACTGGGCTTATTTCGCTGTGAAAGTGACATTTAGGCACGGAGTTGGAAAACCTTGTCTGAACCCCTCCATCCTTCCTGTAGCTGCTCAGACTCTGCTTCTCTGCCCCCAGCCAAGCTTATAGGCCTGCAGAGTGTCTAGTTTTGAAGATACAGACTCTGCTAAGCAAAAGTGAACAGGGCCAAACTGGGCTTATTTCGCTGTGAAAGTGACATTTAGGCACGGAGTTGGAAAACCTTGTCTGAACCCCTCCATCCTTCCTGTAGCTGCTCAGACTCTGCTTCTCTGCCCCCAGCCAAGCTTATAGGCCTGCAGAGTGTCTAGTTTTGAAGATACAGACTCTGCTAAGCAAAAGTGAACAGGGCCAAACTGGGCTTATTTCGCTGTGAAAGTGACATTTAGGCACGGAGTTGGAAAACCTTGTCTGAACCCCTCCATCCTTCCTGTAGCTGCTCAGACTCTGCTTCTCTGCCCCCAGCCAAGCTTATAGGCCTGCAGAGTGTCTAGTTTTGAAGATACAGACTCTGCTAAGCAAAAGTGAACAGGGCCAAACTGGGCTTATTTCGCTGTGAAAGTGACATTTAGGCACGGAGTTGGAAAACCTTGTCTGAACCCCTCCATCCTTCCTGTAGCTGCTCAGACTCTGCTTCTCTGCCCCCAGCCAAGCTTATAGGCCTGCAGAGTGTCTAGTTTTGAAGATACAGACTCTGCTAAGCAAAAGTGAACAGGGCCAAACTGGGCTTATTTCGCTGTGAAAGTGACATTTAGGCACGGAGTTGGAAAACCTTGTCTGAACCCCTCCATCCTTCCTGTAGCTGCTCAGACTCTGCTTCTCTGCCCCCAGCCAAGCTTATAGGCCTGCAGAGTGTCTAGTTTTGAAGATACAGACTCTGCTAAGCAAAAGTGAACAGGGCCAAACTGGGCTTATTTCGCTGTGAAAGTGACATTTAGGCACGGAGTTGGAAAACCTTGTCTGAACCCCTCCATCCTTCCTGTAGCTGCTCAGACTCTGCTTCTCTGCCCCCAGCCAAGCTTATAGGCCTGCAGAGTGTCTAGTTTTGAAGATACAGACTCTGCTAAGCAAAAGTGAACAGGGCCAAACTGGGCTTATTTCGCTGTGAAAGTGACATTTAGGCACGGAGTTGGAAAACCTTGTCTGAACCCCTCCATCCTTCCTGTAGCTGCTCAGACTCTGCTTCTCTGCCCCCAGCCAAGCTTATAGGCCTGCAGAGTGTCTAGTTTTGAAGATACAGACTCTGCTAAGCAAAAGTGAACAGGGCCAAACTGGGCTTATTTCGCTGTGAACGTGACATTTAGGCACGGAGTTGGAAAACCTTGTCTGAACCCCTCCATCCTTCCTGTAGCTGCTCAGACTCTGCTTCTCTGCCCCCAGCCAAGCTTATAGGCCTGCAGAGTGTCTAGTTTTGAAGATACAGACTCTGCTAAGCAAAAGTGAACAGGGCCAAACTGGGCTTATTTCGCTGTGAAAGTGACATTTAGGCACGGAGTTGGAAAACCTTGTCTGAACCCCTCCATCCTTCCTGTAGCTGCTCAGACTCTGCTTCTCTGCCCCCAGCCAAGCTTATAGGCCTGCAGAGTGTCTAGTTTTGAAGATACAGACTCTGCTAAGCAAAAGTGAACAGGGCCAAACTGGGCTTATTTCGCTGTGAAATTTCGATGTCACTTTCACAGCGAAATAAGCCCAGTTTGGCCCTGTTCACTTTTGCTTAGCAGAGTCTGTATCTTCAAAACTAGACACTCTGCAGGCCTATAAGCTTGGCTGGGGGCAGAGAAGCAGAGTCTGAGCAGCTACAGGAAGGATGGAGGGGTTCAGACAAGGTTTTCCAACTCCGTGCCTAAATGTCACTTTCACAGCGAAATAAGCCCAGTTTGGCCCTGTTCACTTTTGCTTAGCAGAGTCTGTATCTTCAAAACTAGACACTCTGCAGGCCTATAAGCTTGGCTGGGGGCAGAGAAGCAGAGTCTGAGCAGCTACAGGAAGGATGGAGGGGTTCAGACAAGGTTTTCCAACTCCGTGCCTAAATGTCACTTTCACAGCGAAATAAGCCCAGTTTGGCCCTGTTCACTTTTGCTTAGCAGAGTCTGTATCTTCAAAACTAGACACTCTGCAGGCCTATAAGCTTGGCTGGGGGCAGAGAAGCAGAGTCTGAGCAGCTACAGGAAGGATGGAGGGGTTCAGACAAGGTTTTCCAACTCCGTGCCTAAATGTCACTTTCACAGCGAAATAAGCCCAGTTTGGCCCTGTTCACTTTTGCTTAGCAGAGTCTGTATCTTCAAAACTAGACACTCTGCAGGCCTATAAGCTTGGCTGGGGGCAGAGAAGCAGAGTCTGAGCAGCTACAGGAAGGATGGAGGGGTTCAGACAAGGTTTTCCAACTCCGTGCCTAAATGTCACTTTCACAGCGAAATAAGCCCAGTTTGGCCCTGTTCACTTTTGCTTAGCAGAGTCTGTATCTTCAAAACTAGACACTCTGCAGGCCTATAAGCTTGGCTGGGGGCAGAGAAGCAGAGTCTGAGCAGCTACAGGAAGGATGGAGGGGTTCAGACAAGGTTTTCCAACTCCGTGCCTAAATGTCACTTTCACAGCGAAATAAGCCCAGTTTGGCCCTGTTCACTTTTGCTTAGCAGAGTCTGTATCTTCAAAACTAGACACTCTGCAGGCCTATAAGCTTGGCTGGGGGCAGAGAAGCAGAGTCTGAGCAGCTACAGGAAGGATGGAGGGGTTCAGACAAGGTTTTCCAACTCCGTGCCTAAATGTCACTTTCACAGCGAAATAAGCCCAGTTTGGCCCTGTTCACTTTTGCTTAGCAGAGTCTGTATCTTCAAAACTAGACACTCTGCAGGCCTATAAGCTTGGCTGGGGGCAGAGAAGCAGAGTCTGAGCAGCTACAGGAAGGATGGAGGGGTTCAGACAAGGTTTTCCAACTCCGTGCCTAAATGTCACTTTCACAGCGAAATAAGCCCAGTTTGGCCCTGTTCACTTTTGCTTAGCAGAGTCTGTATCTTCAAAACTAGACACTCTGCAGGCCTATAAGCTTGGCTGGGGGCAGAGAAGCAGAGTCTGAGCAGCTACAGGAAGGATGGAGGGGTTCAGACAAGGTTTCCAATATCAGCATCAGCCCAATATCAGCATCAGCCCAATATCAGCATCAGCCCAATATCAGCATCAGCCCAATATCAGCATCAGCCCAATATCAGCATCAGCCCAATATCAGCATCAGCCCAATATCAGCATCAGCCCAATATCAGCATCAGCCCAATATCAGCATCAGCCCAATATCAGCATCAGCCCAATATCAGCATCAGCCCAATATCAGCATCAGCCCAATATCAGCATCAGCCCAATATCAGCATCAGCCCAATATCAGCATCAGCCCAATATCAGCATCAGCCCAATATCAGCATCAGCCCAATATCAGCATCAGCCCAATATCAGCATCAGCCCAATATCAGCATCAGCCCAATATCAGCATCAGCCCAATATCAGCATCAGCCCAATATCAGCATCAGCCCAATATCAGCATCAGCCCAATATCAGCATCAGCCCAATATCAGCATCAGCCCAATATCAGCATCAGCCCAATATCAGCATCAGCCCAATATCAGCATCAGCCCAATATCAGCATCAGCCCAATATCAGCATCAGCCCAATATCAGCATCAGCCCAATATCAGCATCAGCCCAATATCAGCATCAGCCCAATATCAGCATCAGCCCAATATCAGCATCAGCCCAATATCAGCATCAGCCCAATATCAGCATCATCAGCCCAATATCAGCATCAGCCCAATATCAGCATCAGCCCAATATCAGCATCAGCCCAATATCAGCATCAGCCCAATATCAGCATCAGCCCAATATCAGCATCAGCCCAATATCAGCATCAGCCCAATATCAGCATCAGCCCAATATCAGCATCAGCCCAATATCAGCATCAGCCCAATATCAGCATCAGCCCAATATCAGCATCAGCCCAATATCAGCATCAGCCCAATATCAGCATCAGCCCAATATCAGCATCAGCCCAATATCAGCATCAGCCCAATATCAGCATCAGCCCAATATCAGCATCAGCCCAATATCAGCATCAGCCCAATATCAGCATCAGCCCAATATCAGCATCAGCCCAATATCAGCATCAGCCCAATATCAGCATCAGCCCAATATCAGCATCAGCCCAATATCAGCATCAGCCCAATATCAGCATCAGCCCAATATCAGCATCAGCCCAATATCAGCATCAGCCCAATATCAGCATCAGCCCAATATCAGCATCAGCCCAATATCAGCATCAGCCCAATATCAGCATCAGCCCAATATCAGCATCAGCCCAATATCAGCATCAGCCCAATATCAGCATCAGCCCAATATCAGCATCAGCCCAATATCAGCATCAGCCCAATATCAGCATCAGCCCAATATCAGCATCAGCCCAATATCAGCATCAGCCCAATATCAGCATCAGCCCAATATCAGCATCAGCCCAATATCAGCATCAGCCCTAGACACTCTGCAGGCCTATAAGCTTGGCTGGGGGCAGAGAAGCAGCCCAATATGATATAATATCAGCTGATGCTGATATTGGGCTGATGCTGATATTGGGCTGATGCTGATATTGGGCTGATGCTGATATTGGGCTGATGCTGATATTGGGCTGATGCTGATATTGGGCTGATGCTGATATTGGGCTGATGCTGATATTGGGCTGATGCTGATATTGGGCTGATGCTGATATTGGGCTGATGCTGATATTGGGCTGATGCTGATATTGGGCTGATGCTGATATTGGGCTGATGCTGATATTGGGCTGATGCTGATATTGGGCTGATGCTGATATTGGGCTGATGCTGATATTGGGCTGATGCTGATATTGGGCTGATGCTGATATTGGGCTGATGCTGATATTGGGCTGATGCTGATATTGGGCTGATGCTGATATTGGGCTGATGCTGATATTGGGCTGATGCTGATATTGGGCTGATGCTGATATTGGGCTGATGCTGATATTGGGCTGATGCTGATATTGGGCTGATGCTGATATTGGGCTGATGCTGATATTGGGCTGATGCTGATATTGGGCTGATGCTGATATTGGGCTGATGCTGATATTGGGCTGATGCTGATATTGGGCTGATGCTGATATTGGGCTGATGCTGATATTGGGCTGATGCTGGATATTGGGCTGATGCTGATATTGGGCTGATGCTGATATTGGGCTGATGCTGATATTGGGCTGATGCTGATATTGGGCTGATGCTGATATTGGGCTGATGCTGATATTGGGCTGATGCTGATATTGGGCTGATGCTGATATTGGGCTGATGCTGATATTGGGCTGATGCTGATATTGGGCTGATGCTGATATTGGGCTGATGCTGATATTGGGCTGATGCTGATATTGGGCTGATGCTGATATTGGGCTGATGCTGATATTGGGCTGATGCTGATATTGGGCTGATGCTGATATTGGGCTGATGCTGATATTGGGCTGATGCTGATATTGGGCTGATGCTGATATTGGGCTGATGCTGATATTGGGCTGATGCTGATATTGGGCTGATGCTGATATTGGGCTGATGCTGATATTGGGCTGATGCTGATATTGGGCTGATGCTGATATTGGGCTGATGCTGATATTGGGCTGATGCTGATATTGGGCTGATGCTGATATTGGGCTGATGCTGATATTGGGCTGATGCTGATATTGGGCTGATGCTGATATTGGGGCTGATGCTGATATTGGGCTGATGCTGATATTGGGGATGCTGATATTGGGCTGATGCTGATATTGGGCTGATGCTGATATTGGGCTGATGCTGATATTGGGCTGATGCTGATATTGGGCTGATGCTGATATTGGGCTGATGCTGATATTGGGCTGATGCTGATATTGGGCTGATGCTGATATTGGGCTGATGCTGATATTGGGCTGATGCTGATATTGGGCTGATGCTGATATTGGGCTGATGCTGATATTGGGCTGATGCTGATATTGGGCTGATGCTGATATTGGGCTGATGCTGATATTGGGCTGATGCTGATATTGGGCTGATGCTGATATTGGGCTGATGCTGATATTGGGCTGATGCTGATATTGGGCTGATGCTGATATTGGGCTGATGCTGATATTGGGCTGATGCTGATATTGGGCTGATGCTGATATTGGGCTGATGCTGATATTGGGCTGATATTGATATTGGGCTGATATTGATATTGGCGCTGATATAGGCCTGCAGAGTGTCTAGTTTTGAAGATACAGACTCTGCTAAGCAAAAGTGAACAGGGCCAAACTGGGCTTATTTCGCTGTGAAAGTGACATTTAGGCACGGACGTTGGAAAACCTTGTCTGAACCCCTCCATCCTTCCTGTAGCTGCTCAGACTCTGCTTCTCTGCCCCCAGCCAAGCTTATAGGCCTGCAGAGTGTCTAGTTTTGAAGATACAGACTCTGCTAAGCAAAAGTGAACAGGGCCAAACTGGGCTTATTTCGCTGTGAAAGTGACATTTAGGCACGGAGTTGGAAAACCTTGTCTGAACCCCTCCATCCTTCCTGTAGCTGCTCAGACTCTGCTTCTCTGCCCCCAGCCAAGCTTATAGGCCTGCAGAGTGTCTAGTTTTGAAGATACAGACTCTGCTAAGCAAAAGTGAACAGGGCCAAACTGGGCTTATTTCGCTGTGAAAGTGACATTTAGGCACGGAGTTGGAAAACCTTGTCTGAACCCCTCCATCCTTCCTGTAGCTGCTCAGACTCTGCTTCTCTGCCCCCAGCCAAGCTTATAGGCCTGCAGAGTGTCTAGTTTTGAAGATACAGACTCTGCTAAGCAAAAGTGAACAGGGCCAAACTGGGCTTATTTCGCTGTGAAAGTGACATTTAGGCACGGAGTTGGAAAACCTTGTCTGAACCCCTCCATCCTTCCTGTAGCTGCTCAGACTCTGCTTCTCTGCCCCCAGCCAAGCTTATAGGCCTGCAGAGTGTCTAGTTTTGAAGATACAGACTCTGCTAAGCAAAAGTGAACAGGGCCAAACTGGGCTTATTTCGCTGTGAAAGTGACATTTAGGCACGGAGTTGGAAAACCTTGTCTGAACCCCTCCATCCTTCCTGTAGCTGCTCAGACTCTGCTTCTCTGCCCCCAGCCAAGCTTATAGGCCTGCAGAGTGTCTAGTTTTGAAGATACAGACTCTGCTAAGCAAAAGTGAACAGGGCCAAACTGGGCTTATTTCGCTGTGAAAGTGACATTTAGGCACGGAGTTGGAAAACCTTGTCTGAACCCCTCCATCCTTCCTGTAGCTGCTCAGACTCTGCTTCTCTGCCCCCAGCCAAGCTTATAGGCCTGCAGAGTGTCTAGTTTTGAAGATACAGACTCTGCTAAGCAAAAGTGAACAGGGCCAAACTGGGCTTATTTCGCTGTGAAAGTGACATTTAGGCACGGAGTTGGAAAACCTTGTCTGAACCCCTCCATCCTTCCTGTAGCTGCTCAGACTCTGCTTCTCTGCCCCCAGCCAAGCTTATAGGCCTGCAGAGTGTCTAGTTTTGAAGATACAGACTCTGCTAAGCAAAAGTGAACAGGGCCAAACTGGGCTTATTTCGCTGTGAAAGTGACATTTAGGCACGGAGTTGGAAAACCTTGTCTGAACCCCTCCATCCTTCCTGTAGCTGCTCAGACTCTGCTTCTCTGCCCCCAGCCAAGCTTATAGGCCTGCAGAGTGTCTAGTTTTGAAGATACAGACTCTGCTAAGCAAAAGTGAACAGGGCCAAACTGGGCTTATTTCGCTGTGAAAGTGACATTTAGGCACGGAGTTGGAAAACCTTGTCTGAACCCCTCCATCCTTCCTGTAGCTGCTCAGACTCTGCTTCTCTGCCCCCAGCCAAGCTTATAGGCCTGCAGAGTGTCTAGTTTTGAAGATACAGACTCTGCTAAGCAAAAGTGAACAGGGCCAAACTGGGCTTATTTCGCGTGAAAGTGACATTTAGGCACGGAGTTGGAAAACCTTGTCTGAACCCCTCCATCCTTCCTGTAGCTGCTCAGACTCTGCTTCTCTGCCCCCAGCCAAGCTTATAGGCCTGCAGAGTGTCTAGTTTTGAAGATACAGACTCTGCTAAGCAAAAGTGAACAGGGCCAAACTGGGCTTATTTCGCTGTGAAAGTGACATTTAGGCACGGAGTTGGAAAACCTTGTCTGAACCCCTCCATCCTTCCTGTAGCTGCTCAGACTCTGCTTCTCTGCCCCCAGCCAAGCTTATAGGCCTGCAGAGTGTCTAGTTTTGAAGATACAGACTCTGCTAAGCAAAAGTGAACAGGGCCAAACTGGGCTTATTTCGCTGTGAAAGTGACATTTAGGCACGGAGTTGGAAAACCTTGTCTGAACCCCTCCATCCTTCCTGTAGCTGCTCAGACTCTGCTTCTCTGCCCCCAGCCAAGCTTATAGGCCTGCAGAGTGTCTAGTTTTGAAGATACAGACTCTGCTAAGCAAAAGTGAACAGGGCCAAACTGGGCTTATTTCGCTGTGAAAGTGACATTTAGGCACGGAGTTGGAAAACCTTGTCTGAACCCCTCCATCCTTCCTGTAGCTGCTCAGACTCTGCTTCTCTGCCCCCAGCCAAGCTTATAGGCCTGCAGAGTGTCTAGTTTTGAAGATACAGACTCTGCTAAGCAAAAGTGAACAGGGCCAAACTGGGCTTATTTCGCTGTGAAAGTGACATCGAAATTTCACAGCGAAATAAGCCCAGTTTGGCCCTGCTTCACTTTTGCTTAGCAGAGTCTGTATCTTCAAAACTAGACACTCTGCAGGCCTATAAGCTTGGCTGGGGGCAGAGAAGCAGAGTCTGAGCAGCTACAGGAAGGATGGAGGGGTTCAGACAAGGTTTTCCAACTCCGTGCCTAAATGTCACTTTCACAGCGAAATAAGCCCAGTTTGGCCCTGTTCACTTTTGCTTAGCAGAGTCTGTATCTTCAAAACTAGACACTCTGCAGGCCTATAAGCTTGGCTGGGGGCAGAGAAGCAGAGTCTGAGCAGCTACAGGAAGGATGGAGGGGTTCAGACAAGGTTTTCCAACTCCGTGCCTAAATGTCACTTTCACAGCGAAATAAGCCCAGTTTGGCCCTGTTCACTTTTGCTTAGCAGAGTCTGTATCTTCAAAACTAGACACTCTGCAGGCCTATAAGCTTGGCTGGGGGCAGAGAAGCAGAGTCTGAGCAGCTACAGGAAGGATGGAGGGGTTCAGACAAGGTTTTCCAACTCCGTGCCTAAATGTCACTTTCACAGCGAAATAAGCCCAGTTTGGCCCTGTTCACTTTTGCTTAGCAGAGTCTGTATCTTCAAAACTAGACACTCTGCAGGCCTATAAGCTTGGCTGGGGGCAGAGAAGCAGAGTCTGAGCAGCTACAGGAAGGATGGAGGGGTTCAGACAAGGTTTTCCAACTCCGTGCCTAAATGTCACTTTCACAGCGAAATAAGCCCAGTTTGGCCCTGTTCACTTTTGCTTAGCAGAGTCTGTATCTTCAAAACTAGACACTCTGCAGGCCTATAAGCTTGGCTGGGGGCAGAGAAGCAGAGTCTGAGCAGCTACAGGAAGGATGGAGGGGTTCAGACAAGGTTTTCCAACTCCGTGCCTAAATGTCACTTTCACAGCGAAATAAGCCCAGTTTGGCCCTGTTCACTTTTGCTTAGCAGAGTCTGTATCTTCAAAACTAGACACTCTGCAGGCCTATAAGCTTGGCTGGGGGCAGAGAAGCAGAGTCTGAGCAGCTACAGGAAGGATGGAGGGGTTCAGACAAGGTTTTCCAACTCCGTGCCTAAATGTCACTTTCACAGCGAAATAAGCCCAGTTTGGCCCTGTTCACTTTTGCTTAGCAGAGTCTGTATCTTCAAAACTAGACACTCTGCAGGCCTATAAGCTTGGCTGGGGGCAGAGAAGCAGAGTCTGAGCAGCTACAGGAAGGATGGAGGGGTTCAGACAAGGTTTTCCAACTCCGTGCCTAAATGTCACTTTCACAGCGAAATAAGCCCAGTTTGGCCCTGTTCACTTTTGCTTAGCAGAGTCTGTATCTTCAAAACTAGACACTCTGCAGGCCTATAAGCTTGGCTGGGGGCAGAGAAGCAGAGTCTGAGCAGCTACAGGAAGGATGGAGGGGTTCAGACAAGGTTTTCCAACTCCGTGCCTAAATGTCACTTTCACAGCGAAATAAGCCCAGTTTGGCCCTGTTCACTTTTGCTTAGCAGAGTCTGTATCTTCAAAACTAGACACTCTGCAGGCCTATAAGCTTGGCTGGGGGCAGAGAAGCAGAGTCTGAGCAGCTACAGGAAGGATGGAGGGGTTCAGACAAGGTTTTCCAACTCCGTGCCTAAATGTCACTTTCACAGCGAAATAAGCCCAGTTTGGCCCTGTTCACTTTTGCTTAGCAGAGTCTGTATCTTCAAAACTAGACACTCTGCAGGCCTATAAGCTTGGCTGGGGGCAGAGAAGCAGAGTCTGAGCAGCTACAGGAAGGATGGAGGGGTTCAGACAAGGTTTTCCAACTCCGTGCCTAAATGTCACTTTCACAGCGAAATAAGCCCAGTTTGGCCCTGTTCACTTTTGCTTAGCAGAGTCTGTATCTTCAAAACTAGACACTCTGCAGGCCTATAAGCTTGGCTGGGGGCAGAGAAGCAGAGTCTGAGCAGCTACAGGAAGGATGGAGGGGTTCAGACAAGGTTTTCCAACTCCGTGCCTAAATGTCACTTTCACAGCGAAATAAGCCCAGTTTGGCCCTGTTCACTTTTGCTTAGCAGAGTCTGTATCTTCAAAACTAGACACTCTGCAGGCCTATAAGCTTGGCTGGGGGCAGAGAAGCAGAGTCTGAGCAGCTACAGGAAGGATGGAGGGGTTCAGACAAGGTTTTCCAACTCCGTGCCTAAATGTCACTTTCACAGCGAAATAAGCCCAGTTTGGCCCTGTTCACTTTTGCTTAGCAGAGTCTGTATCTTCAAAACTAGACACTCTGCAGGCCTATAAGCTTGGCTGGGGGCAGAGAAGCAGAGTCTGAGCAGCTACAGGAAGGATGGAGGGGTTCAGACAAGGTTTTCCAACTCCGTGCCTAAATGTCACTTTCACAGCGAAATAAGCCCAGTTTGGCCCTGTTCACTTTTGCTTAGCAGAGTCTGTATCTTCAAAACTAGACACTCTGCAGGCCTATAAGCTTGGCTGGGGGCAGAGAAGCAGAGTCTGAGCAGCTACAGGAAGGATGGAGGGGTTCAGACAAGGTTTTCCAACTCCGTGCCTAAATGTCACTTTCACAGCGAAATAAGCCCAGTTTGGCCCTGTTCACTTTTGCTTAGCAGAGTCTGTATCTTCAAAACTAGACACTCTGCAGGCCTATAAGCTTGGCTGGGGGCAGAGAAGCAGAGTCTGAGCAGCTACAGGAAGGATGGAGGGGTTCAGACAAGGTTTTCCAACTCCGTGCCTAAATGTCACTTTCACAGCGAAATAAGCCCAGTTTGGCCCTGTTCACTTTTGCTTAGCAGAGTCTGTATCTTCAAAACTAGACACTCTGCAGGCCTATAAGCTTGGCTGGGGGCAGAGAAGCAGAGTCTGAGCAGCTACAGGAAGGATGGAGGGGTTCAGACAAGGTTTTCCAACTCCGTGCCTAAATGTCACTTTCACAGCGAAATAAGCCCAGTTTGGCCCTGTTCACTTTTGCTTAGCAGAGTCTGTATCTTCAAAACTAGACACTCTGCAGGCCTATAAGCTTGGCTGGGGGCAGAGAAGCAGAGTCTGAGCAGCTACAGGAAGGATGGAGGGGTTCAGACAAGGTTTTCCAACTCCGTGCCTAAATGTCACTTTCACAGCGAAATAAGCCCAGTTTGGCCCTGTTCACTTTTGCTTAGCAGAGTCTGTATCTTCAAAACTAGACACTCTGCAGGCCTATAAGCTTGGCTGGGGGCAGAGAAGCAGAGTCTGAGCAGCTACAGGAAGGATGGAGGGGTTCAGACAAGGTTTTCCAACTCCGTGCCTAAATGTCACTTTCACAGCGAAATAAGCCCAGTTTGGCCCTGTTCACTTTTGCTTAGCAGAGTCTGTATCTTCAAAACTAGACACTCTGCAGGCCTATAAGCTTGGCTGGGGGCAGAGAAGCAGAGTCTGAGCAGCTACAGGAAGGATGGAGGGGTTCAGACAAGGTTTTCCAACTCCGTGCCTAAATGTCACTTTCACAGCGAAATAAGCCCAGTTTGGCCCTGTTCACTTTTGCTTAGCAGAGTCTGTATCTTCAAAACTAGACACTCTGCAGGCCTATAAGCTTGGCTGGGGGCAGAGAAGCAGAGTCTGAGCAGCTACAGGAAGGATGGAGGGGTTCAGACAAGGTTTTCCAACTCCGTGCCTAAATGTCACTTTCACAGCGAAATAAGCCCAGTTTGGCCCTGTTCACTTTTGCTTAGCAGAGTCTGTATCTTCAAAACTAGACACTCTGCAGGCCTATAAGCTTGGCTGGGGGCAGAGAAGCAGAGTCTGAGCAGCTACAGGAAGGATGGAGGGGTTCAGACAAGGTTTTCCAACTCCGTGCCTAAATGTCACTTTCACAGCGAAATAAGCCCAGTTTGGCCCTGTTCACTTTTGCTTAGCAGAGTCTGTATCTTCAAAACTAGACACTCTGCAGGCCTATAAGCTTGGCTGGGGGCAGAGAAGCAGAGTCTGAGCAGCTACAGGAAGGATGGAGGGGTTCAGACAAGGTTTTCCAACTCCGTGCCTAAATGTCACTTTCACAGCGAAATAAGCCCAGTTTGGCCCTGTTCACTTTTGCTTAGCAGAGTCTGTATCTTCAAAACTAGACACTCTGCAGGCCTATAAGCTTGGCTGGGGGCAGAGAAGCAGAGTCTGAGCAGCTACAGGAAGGATGGAGGGGTTCAGACAAGGTTTTCCAACTCCGTGCCTAAATGTCACTTTCACAGCGAAATAAGCCCAGTTTGGCCCTGTTCACTTTTGCTTAGCAGAGTCTGTATCTTCAAAACTAGACACTCTGCAGGCCTATAAGCTTGGCTGGGGGCAGAGAAGCAGAGTCTGAGCAGCTACAGGAAGGATGGAGGGGTTCAGACAAGGTTTTCCAACTCCGTGCCTAAATGTCACTTTCACAGCGAAATAAGCCCAGTTTGGCCCTGTTCACTTTTGCTTAGCAGAGTCTGTATCTTCAAAACTAGACACTCTGCAGGCCTATAAGCTTGGCTGGGGGCAGAGAAGCAGAGTCTGAGCAGCTACAGGAAGGATGGAGGGGTTCAGACAAGGTTTTCCAACTCCGTGCCTAAATGTCACTTTCACAGCGAAATAAGCCCAGTTTGGCCCTGTTCACTTTTGCTTAGCAGAGTCTGTATCTTCAAAACTAGACACTCTGCAGGCCTATAAGCTTGGCTGGGGGCAGAGAAGCAGAGTCTGAGCAGCTACAGGAAGGATGGAGGGGTTCAGACAAGGTTTTCCAACTCCGTGCCTAAATGTCACTTTCACAGCGAAATAAGCCCAGTTTGGCCCTGTTCACTTTTGCTTAGCAGAGTCTGTATCTTCAAAACTAGACACTCTGCAGGCCTATAAGCTTGGCTGGGGGCAGAGAAGCAGAGTCTGAGCAGCTACAGGAAGGATGGAGGGGTTCAGACAAGGTTTTCCAACTCCGTGCCTAAATGTCACTTTCACAGCGAAATAAGCCCAGTTTGGCCCTGTTCACTTTTGCTTAGCAGAGTCTGTATCTTCAAAACTAGACACTCTGCAGGCCTATAAGCTTGGCTGGGGGCAGAGAAGCAGAGTCTGAGCAGCTACAGGAAGGATGGAGGGGTTCAGACAAGGTTTTCCAACTCCGTGCCTAAATGTCACTTTCACAGCGAAATAAGCCCAGTTTGGCCCTGTTCACTTTTGCTTAGCAGAGTCTGTATCTTCAAAACTAGACACTCTGCAGGCCTATAAGCTTGGCTGGGGGCAGAGAAGCAGAGTCTGAGCAGCTACAGGAAGGATGGAGGGGTTCAGACAAGGTTTTCCAACTCCGTGCCTAAATGTCACTTTCACAGCGAAATAAGCCCAGTTTGGCCCTGTTCACTTTTGCTTAGCAGAGTCTGTATCTTCAAAACTAGACACTCTGCAGGCCTATAAGCTTGGCTGGGGGCAGAGAAGCAGAGTCTGAGCAGCTACAGGAAGGATGGAGGGGTTCAGACAAGGTTTTCCAACTCCGTGCCTAAATGTCACTTTCACAGCGAAATAAGCCCAGTTTGGCCCTGTTCACTTTTGCTTAGCAGAGTCTGTATCTTCAAAACTAGACACTCTGCAGGCCTATAAGCTTGGCTGGGGGCAGAGAAGCAGAGTCTGAGCAGCTACAGGAAGGATGGAGGGGTTCAGACAAGGTTTTCCAACTCCGTGCCTAAATGTCACTTTCACAGCGAAATAAGCCCAGTTTGGCCCTGTTCACTTTTGCTTAGCAGAGTCTGTATCTTCAAAACTAGACACTCTGCAGGCCTATAAGCTTGGCTGGGGGCAGAGAAGCAGAGTCTGAGCAGCTACAGGAAGGATGGAGGGGTTCAGACAAGGTTTTCCAACTCCGTGCCTAAATGTCACTTTCACAGCGAAATAAGCCCAGTTTGGCCCTGTTCACTTTTGCTTAGCAGAGTCTGTATCTTCAAAACTAGACACTCTGCAGGCCTATAAGCTTGGCTGGGGGCAGAGAAGCAGAGTCTGAGCAGCTACAGGAAGGATGGAGGGGTTCAGACAAGGTTTTCCAACTCCGTGCCTAAATGTCACTTTCACAGCGAAATAAGCCCAGTTTGGCCCTGTTCACTTTTGCTTAGCAGAGTCTGTATCTTCAAAACTAGACACTCTGCAGGCCTATAAGCTTGGCTGGGGGCAGAGAAGCAGAGTCTGAGCAGCTACAGGAAGGATGGAGGGGTTCAGACAAGGTTTTCCAACTCCGTGCCTAAATGTCACTTTCACAGCGAAATAAGCCCAGTTTGGCCCTGTTCACTTTTGCTTAGCAGAGTCTGTATCTTCAAAACTAGACACTCTGCAGGCCTATAAGCTTGGCTGGGGGCAGAGAAGCAGAGTCTGAGCAGCTACAGGAAGGATGGAGGGGTTCAGACAAGGTTTTCCAACTCCGTGCCTAAATGTCACTTTCACAGCGAAATAAGCCCAGTTTGGCCCTGTTCACTTTTGCTTAGCAGAGTCTGTATCTTCAAAACTAGACACTCTGCAGGCCTATAAGCTTGGCTGGGGGCAGAGAAGCAGAGTCTGAGCAGCTACAGGAAGGATGGAGGGGTTCAGACAAGGTTTTCCAACTCCGTGCCTAAATGTCACTTTCACAGCGAAATAAGCCCAGTTTGGCCCTGTTCACTTTTGCTTAGCAGAGTCTGTATCTTCAAAACTAGACACTCTGCAGGCCTATAAGCTTGGCTGGGGGCAGAGAAGCAGAGTCTGAGCAGCTACAGGAAGGATGGAGGGGTTCAGACAAGGTTTTCCAACTCCGTGCCTAAATGTCACTTTCACAGCGAAATAAGCCCAGTTTGGCCCTGTTCACTTTTGCTTAGCAGAGTCTGTATCTTCAAAACTAGACACTCTGCAGGCCTATAAGCTTGGCTGGGGGCAGAGAAGCAGAGTCTGAGCAGCTACAGGAAGGATGGAGGGGTTCAGACAAGGTTTTCCAACTCCGTGCCTAAATGTCACTTTCACAGCGAAATAAGCCCAGTTTGGCCCTGTTCACTTTTGCTTAGCAGAGTCTGTATCTTCAAAACTAGACACTCTGCAGGCCTATAAGCTTGGCTGGGGGCAGAGAAGCAGAGTCTGAGCAGCTACAGGAAGGATGGAGGGGTTCAGACAAGGTTTTCCAACTCCGTGCCTAAATGTCACTTTCACAGCGAAATAAGCCCAGTTTGGCCCTGTTCACTTTTGCTTAGCAGAGTCTGTATCTTCAAAACTAGACACTCTGCAGGCCTATAAGCTTGGCTGGGGGCAGAGAAGCAGAGTCTGAGCAGCTACAGGAAGGATGGAGGGGTTCAGACAAGGTTTTCCAACTCCGTGCCTAAATGTCACTTTCACAGCGAAATAAGCCCAGTTTGGCCCTGTTCACTTTTGCTTAGCAGAGTCTGTATCTTCAAAACTAGACACTCTGCAGGCCTATAAGCTTGGCTGGGGGCAGAGAAGCAGAGTCTGAGCAGCTACAGGAAGGATGGAGGGGTTCAGACAAGGTTTTCCAACTCCGTGCCTAAATGTCACTTTCACAGCGAAATAAGCCCAGTTTGGCCCTGTTCACTTTTGCTTAGCAGAGTCTGTATCTTCAAAACTAGACACTCTGCAGGCCTATAAGCTTGGCTGGGGGCAGAGAAGCAGAGTCTGAGCAGCTACAGGAAGGATGGAGGGGTTCAGACAAGGTTTTCCAACTCCGTGCCTAAATGTCACTTTCACAGCGAAATAAGC
Source organism: Electrona antarctica (assembly GCF_951216825.1). Lineage (NCBI taxonomy): Eukaryota > Metazoa > Chordata > Actinopteri > Myctophiformes > Myctophidae > Electrona > Electrona antarctica. The sequence continues at coordinate 124,839 of NW_027637435.1, read as the reverse complement.
CCAGTTTGGCCCTGTTCACTTTTGCTTAGCAGAGTCTGTATCTTCAAAACTAGACACTCTGCAGGCCTATAAGCTTGGCTGGGGGCAGAGAAGCAGAGTCTGAGCAGCTACAGGAAGGATGGAGGGGTTCAGACAAGGTTTTCCAACTCCGTGCCTAAATGTCACTTTCACAGCGAAATAAGCCCAGTTTGGCCCTGTTCACTTTTGCTTAGCAGAGTCTGTATCTTCAAAACTAGACACTCTGCAGGCCTATAAGCTTGGCTGGGGGCAGAGAAGCAGAGTCTGAGCAGCTACAGGAAGGATGGAGGGGTTCAGACAAGGTTTTCCAACTCCGTGCCTAAATGTCACTTTCACAGCGAAATAAGCCCAGTTTGGCCCTGTTCACTTTTGCTTAGCAGAGTCTGTATCTTCAAAACTAGACACTCTGCAGGCCTATAAGCTTGGCTGGGGGCAGAGAAGCAGAGTCTGAGCAGCTACAGGAAGGATGGAGGGGTTCAGACAAGGTTTCCAATATCAGCATCAGCCCAATATCAGCATCAGCCCAATATCAGCATCAGCCCAATATCAGCATCAGCCCAATATCAGCATCAGCCCAATATCAGCATCAGCCCAATATCAGCATCAGCCCAATATCAGCATCAGCCCAATATCAGCATCAGCCCAATATCAGCATCAGCCCAATATCAGCATCAGCCCAATATCAGCATCAGCCCAATATCAGCATCAGCCCAATATCAGCATCAGCCCAATATCAGCATCAGCCCAATATCAGCATCAGCCCAATATCAGCATCAGCCCAATATCAGCATCAGCCCAATATCAGCATCAGCCCAATATCAGCATCAGCCCAATATCAGCATCAGCCCAATATCAGCATCAGCCCAATATCAGCATCAGCCCAATATCAGCATCAGCCCAATATCAGCATCAGCCCAATATCAGCATCAGCCCAATATCAGCATCAGCCCAATATCAGCATCAGCCCAATATCAGCATCATCAGCCCAATATCAGCATCAGCCCAATATCAGCATCAGCCCAATATCAGCATCAGCCCAATATCAGCATCAGCCCAATATCAGCATCAGCCCAATATCAGCATCAGCCCAATATCAGCATCAGCCCAATATCAGCATCAGCCCAATATCAGCATCAGCCCAATATCAGCATCAGCCCAATATCAGCATCAGCCCAATATCAGCATCTGCCCAATATCAGCATCAGCCCAATATCAGCATCAGCCCAATATCAGCATCAGCCCAATATCAGCATCAGCCCAATATCAGCATCAGCCCAATATCAGCATCAGCCCAATATCAGCATCAGCCCAATATCAGCATCAGCCCAATATCAGCATCAGCCCAATATCAGCATCAGCCCAATATCAGCATCAGCCCAATATCAGCATCAGCCCAATATCAGCATCAGCCCAATATCAGCATCAGCCCAATATCAGCATCAGCCCAATATCAGCATCAGCCCAATATCAGCATCAGCCCAATATCAGCATCAGCCCAATATCAGCATCAGCCCAATATCAGCATCAGCCCAATATCAGCATCAGCCCAATATCAGCATCAGCCCAATATCAGCATCAGCCCAATATCAGCATCAGCCCAATATCAGCATCAGCCCAATATCAGCATCAGCCCTAGACACTCTGCAGGCCTATAAGCTTGGCTGGGGGCAGAGAAGCAGCCCAATATGATATAATATCAGCTGATGCTGATATTGGGCTGATGCTGATATTGGGCTGATGCTGATATTGGGCTGATGCTGATATTGGGCTGATGCTGATATTGGGCTGATGCTGATATTGGGCTGATGCTGATATTGGGCTGATGCTGATATTGGGCTGATGCTGATATTGGGCTGATGCTGATATTGGGCTGATGCTGATATTGGGCTGATGCTGATATTGGGCTGATGCTGATATTGGGCTGATGCTGATATTGGGCTGATGCTGATATTGGGCTGATGCTGATATTGGGCTGATGCTGATATTGGGCTGATGCTGATATTGGGCTGATGCTGATATTGGGCTGATGCTGATATTGGGCTGATGCTGATATTGGGCTGATGCTGATATTGGGCTGATGCTGATATTGGGCTGATGCTGATATTGGGCTGATGCTGATATTGGGCTGATGCTGATATTGGGCTGATGCTGATATTGGGCTGATGCTGATATTGGGCTGATGCTGATATTGGGCTGATGCTGATATTGGGCTGATGCTGATATTGGGCTGATGCTGATATTGGGCTGATGCTGATATTGGGCTGATGCTGATATTGGGCTGATGCTGATATTGGGCTGATGCTGATATTGGGCTGATGCTGATATTGGGCTGATGCTGATATTGGGCTGATGCTGATATTGGGCTGATGCTGATATTGGGCTGATGCTGATATTGGGCTGATGCTGATATTGGGCTGATGCTGATATTGGGCTGATGCTGATATTGGGCTGATGCTGATATTGGGCTGATGCTGATATTGGGCTGATGCTGATATTGGGCTGATGCTGATATTGGGCTGATGCTGATATTGGGCTGATGCTGATATTGGGCTGATGCTGATATTGGGCTGATGCTGATATTGGGCTGATGCTGATATTGGGCTGATGCTGATATTGGGCTGATGCTGATATTGGGCTGATGCTGATATTGGGCTGATGCTGATATTGGGCTGATGCTGATATTGGGCTGATGCTGATATTGGGCTGATGCTGATATTGGGCTGATGCTGATATTGGGCTGATGCTGATATTGGGCTGATGCTGATATTGGGCTGATGCTGATATTGGGCTGATGCTGATATTGGGCTGATGCTGATATTGGGCTGATGCTGATATTGGGCTGATGCTGATATTGGGCTGATGCTGATATTGGGCTGATGCTGATATTGGGCTGATGCTGATATTGGGCTGATGCTGATATTGGGCTGATGCTGATATTGGGCTGATGCTGATATTGGGCTGATGCTGATATTGGGCTGATGCTGATATTGGGCTGATGCTGATATTGGGCTGATGCTGATATTGGGCTGATGCTGATATTGGGCTGATGCTGATATTGGGCTGATGCTGATATTGGGCTGATGCTGATATTGGGCTGATGCTGATATTGGGCTGATGCTGATATTGGGCTGATGCTGATATTGGGCTGATGCTGATATTGGGCTGATGCTGATATTGGGCTGATGCTGATATTGGGCTGATGCTGATATTGGGCTGATGCTGATATTGGGCTGATGCTGATATTGGGCTGATGCTGATATTGGGCTGATGCTGATATTGGGCTGATGCTGATATTGGGCTGATGCTGATATTGGGCTGATGCTGATATTGGGCTGATGCTGATATTGGGCTGATGCTGATATTGGGCTGATGCTGATATTGGGCTGATGCTGATATTGGGCTGATGCTGATATTGGGCTGATGCTGATATTGGGCTGATGCTGATATTGGGCTGATGCTGATATTGGGCTGATGCTGATATTGGGCTGATGCTGATATTGGGCTGATGCTGATATTGGGCTGATGCTGATATTGGGCTGATGCTGATATTGGGCTGATGCTGATATTGGGCTGATATTGATATTGGGCTGATATTGATATTGGGCTGATATAGGCCTGCAGAGTGTCTAGTTTTGAAGATACAGACTCTGCTAAGCAAAAGTGAACAGGGCCAAACTGGGCTTATTTCGCTGTGAAAGTGAGATTTAGGCACGGACTTGGAAAACCTTGTCTGAACCCCTCCATCCTTCCTGTAGCTGCTCAGACTCTGCTTCTCTGCCCCCAGCCAAGCTTATAGGCCTGCAGAGTGTCTAGTTTTGAAGATACAGACTCTGCTAAGCAAAAGTGAACAGGGCCAAACTGGGCTTATTTCGCTGTGAAAGTGACATTTAGGCACGGAGTTGGAAAACCTTGTCTGAACCCCTCCATCCTTCCTGTAGCTGCTCAGACTCTGCTTCTCTGCCCCCAGCCAAGCTTATAGGCCTGCAGAGTGTCTAGTTTTGAAGATACAGACTCTGCTAAGCAAAAGTGAACAGGGCCAAACTGGGCTTATTTCGCTGTGAAAGTGACATTTAGGCACGGAGTTGGAAAACCTTGTCTGAACCCCTCCATCCTTCCTGTAGCTGCTCAGACTCTGCTTCTCTGCCCCCAGCCAAGCTTATAGGCCTGCAGAGTGTCTAGTTTTGAAGATACAGACTCTGCTAAGCAAAAGTGAACAGGGCCAAACTGGGCTTATTTCGCTGTGAAAGTGACATTTAGGCACGGAGTTGGAAAACCTTGTCTGAACCCCTCCATCCTTCCTGTAGCTGCTCAGACTCTGCTTCTCTGCCCCCAGCCAAGCTTATAGGCCTGCAGAGTGTCTAGTTTTGAAGATACAGACTCTGCTAAGCAAAAGTGAACAGGGCCAAACTGGGCTTATTTCGCTGTGAAAGTGACATTTAGGCACGGAGTTGGAAAACCTTGTCTGAACCCCTCCATCCTTCCGGTAGCTGCTCAGACTCTGCTTCTCTGCCCCCAGCCAAGCTTATAGGCCTGCAGAGTGTCTAGTTTTGAAGATACAGACTCTGCTAAGCAAAAGTGAACAGGGCCAAACTGGGCTTATTTCGCTGTGAAAGTGACATTTAGGCACGGAGTTGGAAAACCTTGTCTGAACCCCTCCATCCTTCCTGTAGCTGCTCAGACTCTGCTTCTCTGCCCCCAGCCAAGCTTATAGGCCTGCAGAGTGTCTAGTTTTGAAGATACAGACTCTGCTAAGCAAAAGTGAACAGGGCCAAACTGGGCTTATTTCGCTGTGAAAGTGACATTTAGGCACGGAGTTGGAAAACCTTGTCTGAACCCCTCCATCCTTCCTGTAGCTGCTCAGACTCTGCTTCTCTGCCCCCAGCCAAGCTTATAGGCCTGCAGAGTGTCTAGTTTTGAAGATACAGACTCTGCTAAGCAAAAGTGAACAGGGCCAAACTGGGCTTATTTCGCTGTGAAAGTGACATTTAGGCACGGAGTTGGAAAACCTTGTCTGAACCCCTCCATCCTTCCTGTAGCTGCTCAGACTCTGCTTCTCTGCCCCCAGCCAAGCTTATAGGCCTGCAGAGTGTCTAGTTTTGAAGATACAGACTCTGCTAAGCAAAAGTGAACAGGGCCAAACTGGGCTTATTTCGCTGTGAAAGTGACATTTAGGCACGGAGTTGGAAAACCTTGTCTGAACCCCTCCATCCTTCCTGTAGCTGCTCAGACTCTGCTTCTCTGCCCCCAGCCAAGCTTATAGGCCTGCAGAGTGTCTAGTTTTGAAGATACAGACTCTGCTAAGCAAAAGTGAACAGGGCCAAACTGGGCTTATTTCGCTGTGAAAGTGACATTTAGGCACGGAGTTGGAAAACCTTGTCTGAACCCCTCCATCCTTCCTGTAGCTGCTCAGACTCTGCTTCTCTGCCCCCAGCCAAGCTTATAGGCCTGCAGAGTGTCTAGTTTTGAAGATACAGACTCTGCTAAGCAAAAGTGAACAGGGCCAAACTGGGCTTATTTCGCTGTGAAAGTGACATTTAGGCACGGAGTTGGAAAACCTTGTCTGAACCCCTCCATCCTTCCTGTAGCTGCTCAGACTCTGCTTCTCTGCCCCCAGCCAAGCTTATAGGCCTGCAGAGTGTCTAGTTTTGAAGATACAGACTCTGCTAAGCAAAAGTGAACAGGGCCAAACTGGGCTTATTTCGCTGTGAAAGTGACATTTAGGCACGGAGTTGGAAAACCTTGTCTGAACCCCTCCATCCTTCCTGTAGCTGCTCAGACTCTGCTTCTCTGCCCCCAGCCAAGCTTATAGGCCTGCAGAGTGTCTAGTTTTGAAGATACAGACTCTGCTAAGCAAAAGTGAACAGGGCCAAACTGGGCTTATTTCGCTGTGAAAGTGACATTTAGGCACGGAGTTGGAAAACCTTGTCTGAACCCCTCCATCCTTCCTGTAGCTGCTCAGACTCTGCTTCTCTGCCCCCAGCCAAGCTTATAGGCCTGCAGAGTGTCTAGTTTTGAAGATACAGACTCTGCTAAGCAAAAGTGAACAGGGCCAAACTGGGCTTATTTCGCTGTGAAAGTGACATCGAAATTTCACAGCGAAATAAGCCCAGTTTGGCCCTGTTCACTTTTGCTTAGCAGAGTCTGTATCTTCAAAACTAGACACTCTGCAGGCCTATAAGCTTGGCTGGGGGCAGAGAAGCAGAGTCTGAGCAGCTACAGGAAGGATGGAGGGGTTCAGACAAGGTTTTCCAACTCCGTGCCTAAATGTCACTTTCACAGCGAAATAAGCCCAGTTTGGCCCTGTTCACTTTTGCTTAGCAGAGTCTGTATCTTCAAAACTAGACACTCTGCAGGCCTATAAGCTTGGCTGGGGGCAGAGAAGCAGAGTCTGAGCAGCTACAGGAAGGATGGAGGGGTTCAGACAAGGTTTTCCAACTCCGTGCCTAAATGTCACTTTCACAGCGAAATAAGCCCAGTTTGGCCCTGTTCACTTTTGCTTAGCAGAGTCTGTATCTTCAAAACTAGACACTCTGCAGGCCTATAAGCTTGGCTGGGGGCAGAGAAGCAGAGTCTGAGCAGCTACAGGAAGGATGGAGGGGTTCAGACAAGGTTTTCCAACTCCGTGCCTAAATGTCACTTTCACAGCGAAATAAGCCCAGTTTGGCCCTGTTCACTTTTGCTTAGCAGAGTCTGTATCTTCAAAACTAGACACTCTGCAGGCCTATAAGCTTGGCTGGGGGCAGAGAAGCAGAGTCTGAGCAGCTACAGGAAGGATGGAGGGGTTCAGACAAGGTTTTCCAACTCCGTGCCTAAATGTCACTTTCACAGCGAAATAAGCCCAGTTTGGCCCTGTTCACTTTTGCTTAGCAGAGTCTGTATCTTCAAAACTAGACACTCTGCAGGCCTATAAGCTTGGCTGGGGGCAGAGAAGCAGAGTCTGAGCAGCTACAGGAAGGATGGAGGGGTTCAGACAAGGTTTTCCAACTCCGTGCCTAAATGTCACTTTCACAGCGAAATAAGCCCAGTTTGGCCCTGTTCACTTTTGCTTAGCAGAGTCTGTATCTTCAAAACTAGACACTCTGCAGGCCTATAAGCTTGGCTGGGGGCAGAGAAGCAGAGTCTGAGCAGCTACAGGAAGGATGGAGGGGTTCAGACAAGGTTTTCCAACTCCGTGCCTAAATGTCACTTTCACAGCGAAATAAGCCCAGTTTGGCCCTGTTCACTTTTGCTTAGCAGAGTCTGTATCTTCAAAACTAGACACTCTGCAGGCCTATAAGCTTGGCTGGGGGCAGAGAAGCAGAGTCTGAGCAGCTACAGGAAGGATGGAGGGGTTCAGACAAGGTTTTCCAACTCCGTGCCTAAATGTCACTTTCACAGCGAAATAAGCCCAGTTTGGCCCTGTTCACTTTTGCTTAGCAGAGTCTGTATCTTCAAAACTAGACACTCTGCAGGCCTATAAGCTTGGCTGGGGGCAGAGAAGCAGAGTCTGAGCAGCTACAGGAAGGATGGAGGGGTTCAGACAAGGTTTTCCAACTCCGTGCCTAAATGTCACTTTCACAGCGAAATAAGCCCAGTTTGGCCCTGTTCACTTTTGCTTAGCAGAGTCTGTATCTTCAAAACTAGACACTCTGCAGGCCTATAAGCTTGGCTGGGGGCAGAGAAGCAGAGTCTGAGCAGCTACAGGAAGGATGGAGGGGTTCAGACAAGGTTTTCCAACTCCGTGCCTAAATGTCACTATCACAGCGAAATAAGCCCAGTTTGGCCCTGTTCACTTTTGCTTAGCAGAGTCTGTATCTTCAAAACTAGACACTCTGCAGGCCTATAAGCTTGGCTGGGGGCAGAGAAGCAGAGTCTGAGCAGCTACAGGAAGGATGGAGGGGTTCAGACAAGGTTTTCCAACTCCGTGCCTAAATGTCACTTTCACAGCGAAATAAGCCCAGTTTGGCCCTGTTCACTTTTGCTTAGCAGAGTCTGTATCTTCAAAACTAGACACTCTGCAGGCCTATAAGCTTGGCTGGGGGCAGAGAAGCAGAGTCTGAGCAGCTACAGGAAGGATGGAGGGGTTCAGACAAGGTTTTCCAACTCCGTGCCTAAATGTCACTTTCACAGCGAAATAAGCCCAGTTTGGCCCTGTTCACTTTTGCTTAGCAGAGTCTGTATCTTCAAAACTAGACACTCTGCAGGCCTATAAGCTTGGCTGGGGGCAGAGAAGCAGAGTCTGAGCAGCTACAGGAAGGATGGAGGGGTTCAGACAAGGTTTTCCAACTCCGTGCCTAAATGTCACTTTCACAGCGAAATAAGCCCAGTTTGGCCCTGTTCACTTTTGCTTAGCAGAGTCTGTATCTTCAAAACTAGACACTCTGCAGGCCTATAAGCTTGGCTGGGGGCAGAGAAGCAGAGTCTGAGCAGCTACAGGAAGGATGGAGGGGTTCAGACAAGGTTTTCCAACTCCGTGCCTAAATGTCACTTTCACAGCGAAATAAGCCCAGTTTGGCCCTGTTCACTTTTGCTTAGCAGAGTCTGTATCTTCAAAACTAGACACTCTGCAGGCCTATAAGCTTGGCTGGGGGCAGAGAAGCAGAGTCTGAGCAGCTACAGGAAGGATGGAGGGGTTCAGACAAGGTTTTCCAACTCCGTGCCTAAATGTCACTTTCACAGCGAAATAAGCCCAGTTTGGCCCTGTTCACTTTTGCTTAGCAGAGTCTGTATCTTCAAAACTAGACACTCTGCAGGCCTATAAGCTTGGCTGGGGGCAGAGAAGCAGAGTCTGAGCAGCTACAGGAAGGATGGAGGGGTTCAGACAAGGTTTTCCAACTCCGTGCCTAAATGTCACTTTCACAGCGAAATAAGCCCAGTTTGGCCCTGTTCACTTTTGCTTAGCAGAGTCTGTATCTTCAAAACTAGACACTCTGCAGGCCTATAAGCTTGGCTGGGGGCAGAGAAGCAGAGTCTGAGCAGCTACAGGAAGGATGGAGGGGTTCAGACAAGGTTTTCCAACTCCGTGCCTAAATGTCACTTTCACAGCGAAATAAGCCCAGTTTGGCCCTGTTCACTTTTGCTTAGCAGAGTCTGTATCTTCAAAACTAGACACTCTGCAGGCCTATAAGCTTGGCTGGGGGCAGAGAAGCAGAGTCTGAGCAGCTACAGGAAGGATGGAGGGGTTCAGACAAGGTTTTCCAACTCCGTGCCTAAATGTCACTTTCACAGCGAAATAAGCCCAGTTTGGCCCTGTTCACTTTTGCTTAGCAGAGTCTGTATCTTCAAAACTAGACACTCTGCAGGCCTATAAGCTTGGCTGGGGGCAGAGAAGCAGAGTCTGAGCAGCTACAGGAGGGATGGAGGGGTTCAGACAAGGTTTTCCAACTCCGTGCCTAAATGTCACTTTCACAGCGAAATAAGCCCAGTTTGGCCCTGTTCACTTTTGCTTAGCAGAGTCTGTATCTTCAAAACTAGACACTCTGCAGGCCTATAAGCTTGGCTGGGGGCAGAGAAGCAGAGTCTGAGCAGCTACAGGAAGGATGGAGGGGTTCAGACAAGGTTTTCCAACTCCGTGCCTAAATGTCACTTTCACAGCGAAATAAGCCCAGTTTGGCCCTGTTCACTTTTGCTTAGCAGAGTCTGTATCTTCAAAACTAGACACTCTGCAGGCCTATAAGCTTGGCTGGGGGCAGAGAAGCAGAGTCTGAGCAGCTACAGGAAGGATGGAGGGGTTCAGACAAGGTTTTCCAACTCCGTGCCTAAATGTCACTTTCACAGCGAAATAAGCCCAGTTTGGCCCTGTTCACTTTTGCTTAGCAGAGTCTGTATCTTCAAAACTAGACACTCTGCAGGCCTATAAGCTTGGCTGGGGGCAGAGAAGCAGAGTCTGAGCAGCTACAGGAAGGATGGAGGGGTTCAGACAAGGTTTTCCAACTCCGTGCCTAAATGTCACTTTCACAGCGAAATAAGCCCAGTTTGGCCCTGTTCACTTTTGCTTAGCAGAGTCTGTATCTTCAAAACTAGACACTCTGCAGGCCTATAAGCTTGGCTGGGGGCAGAGAAGCAGAGTCTGAGCAGCTACAGGAAGGATGGAGGGGTTCAGACAAGGTTTTCCAACTCCGTGCCTAAATGTCACTTTCACAGCGAAATAAGCCCAGTTTGGCCCTGTTCACTTTTGCTTAGCAGAGTCTGTATCTTCAAAACTAGACACTCTGCAGGCCTATAAGCTTGGCTGGGGGCAGAGAAGCAGAGTCTGAGCAGCTACAGGAAGGATGGAGGGGTTCAGACAAGGTTTTCCAACTCCGTGCCTAAATGTCACTTTCACAGCGAAATAAGCCCAGTTTGGCCCTGTTCACTTTTGCTTAGCAGAGTCTGTATCTTCAAAACTAGACACTCTGCAGGCCTATAAGCTTGGCTGGGGGCAGAGAAGCAGAGTCTGAGCAGCTACAGGAAGGATGGAGGGGTTCAGACAAGGTTTTCCAACTCCGTGCCTAAATGTCACTTTCACAGCGAAATAAGCCCAGTTTGGCCCTGTTCACTTTTGCTTAGCAGAGTCTGTATCTTCAAAACTAGACACTCTGCAGGCCTATAAGCTTGGCTGGGGGCAGAGAAGCAGAGTCTGAGCAGCTACAGGAAGGATGGAGGGGTTCAGACAAGGTTTTCCAAGTCCGTGCCTAAATCTCACTTTCACAGCGAAATAAGCCCAGTTTGGCCCTGTTCAGACACTCTGCAGGCCTATATCAGCCCAATATCAATATCAGCCCAATATCAGCATCAGCCCAATATCAGCATCAGCCCAATATCAGCATCAGCCCAATATCAGCATCAGCCCAATATCAGCATCAGCCCAATATCAGCATCAGCCCAATATCAGCATCAGCCCAATATCAGCATCAGCCCAATATCAGCATCAGCCCAATATCAGCATCAGCCCAATATCAGCATCAGCCCAATATCAGCATCAGCCCAATATCAGCATCAGCCCAATATCAGCATCAGCCCAATATCAGCATCAGCCCAATATCAGCATCAGCCCAATATCAGCATCAGCCCAATATCAGCATCAGCCCAATATCAGCATCAGCCCAATATCAGCATCAGCCCAATATCAGCATCAGCCCAATATCAGCATCAGCCCAATATCAGCATCAGCCCAATATCAGCATCAGCCCAATATCAGCATCAGCCCAATATCAGCATCAGCCCAATATCAGCATCAGCCCAATATCAGCATCAGCCCAATATCAGCATCAGCCCAATATCAGCATCAGCCCAATATCAGCATCAGCCCAATATCAGCATCAGCCCAATATCAGCATCAGCCCAATATCAGCATCAGCCCAATATCAGCATCAGCCCAATATCAGCATCAGCCCAATATCAGCATCAGCCCAATATCAGCATCAGCCCAATATCAGCATCAGCCCAATATCAGCATCAGCCCAATATCAGCATCAGCCCAATATCAGCATCAGCCCAATATCAGCATCAGCCCAATATCAGCATCAGCCCAATATCAGCATCAGCCCAATATCAGCATCAGCCCAATATCAGCATCAGCCCAATATCAGCATCAGCCCAATATCAGCATCAGCCCAATATCAGCATCAGCCCAATATCAGCATCAGCCCAATATCAGCATCAGCCCAATATCAGCATCAGCCCAATATCAGCATCAGCCCAATATCAGCATCAGCCCAATATCAGCATCAGCCCAATATCAGCATCAGCCCAATATCAGCATCAGCCCAATATCAGCATCAGCCCAATATCAGCATCAGCCCAATATCAGCATCAGCCCAATATCAGCATCAGCCCAATATCAGCATCAGCCCAATATCAGCATCAGCCCAATATCAGCATCAGCCCAATATCAGCATCAGCCCAATATCAGCATCAGCCCAATATCAGCATCAGCCCAATATCAGCATCAGCCCAATATCAGCATCAGCCCAATATCAGCATCAGCCCAATATCAGCATCAGCCCAATATCAGCATCAGCCCAATATCAGCATCAGCCCAATATCAGCATCAGCCCAATATCAGCATCAGCTGATATTATATCATATTGGGCTGCTTCTCTGCCCCCAGCCAAGCTTATAGGCCTGCAGAGTGTCTAGGGCTGATGCTGATATTGGGCTGATGCTGATATTGGGCTGATGCTGATATTGGGCTGATGCTGATATTGGGCTGATGCTGATATTGGGCTGATGCTGATATTGGGCTGATGCTGATATTGGGCTGATGCTGATATTGGGCTGATGCTGATATTGGGCTGATGCTGATATTGGGCTGATGCTGATATTGGGCTGATGCTGATATTGGGCTGATGCTGATATTGGGCTGATGCTGATATTGGGCTGATGCTGATATTGGGCTGATGCTGATATTGGGCTGATGCTGATATTGGGCTGATGCTGATATTGGGCTGATGCTGATATTGGGCTGATGCTGATATTGGGCTGATGCTGATATTGGGCTGATGCTGATATTGGGCTGATGCTGATATTGGGCTGATGCTGATATTGGGCTGATGCTGATATTGGGCTGATGCTGATATTGGGCTGATGCTGATATTGGGCTGATGCTGATATTGGGCTGATGCTGATATTGGGCTGATGCTGATATTGGGCTGATGCTGATATTGGGCTGATGCTGATATTGGGCTGATGCTGATATTGGGCTGATGCTGATATTGGGCTGATGCTGATATTGGGCTGATGCTGATATTGGGCTGATGCTGATATTGGGCTGATGCTGATATTGGGCTGATGCTGATATTGGGCTGATGCTGATATTGGGCTGATGCTGATATTGGGCTGATGCTGATATTGGGCTGATGCTGATATTGGGCTGATGCTGATATTGGGCTGATGCTGATATTGGGCTGATGCTGATATTGGGCTGATGCTGATATTGGGCTGATGCTGATATTGGGCTGATGCTGATATTGGGCTGATGCTGATATTGGGCTGATGCTGATATTGGGCTGATGCTGATATTGGGCTGATGCTGATATTGGGCTGATGCTGATATTGGGCTGATGCTGATATTGGGCTGATGCTGATATTGGGCTGATGCTGATATTGGGCTGATGCTGATATTGGGCTGATGCTGATATTGGGCTGATGCTGATATTGGGCTGATGCTGATATTGGGCTGATGCTGATATTGGGCTGATGCTGATATTGGGCTGATGCTGATATTGGGCTGATGCTGATATTGGGCTGATGCTGATATTGGGCTGATGCTGATATTGGGCTGATGCTGATATTGGGCTGATGCTGATATTGGGCTGATGCTGATATTGGGCTGATGCTGATATTGGGCTGATGCTGATATTGGGCTGATGCTGATATTGGGCTGATGCTGATATTGGGCTGATGCTGATATTGGGCTGATGCTGATATTGGGCTGATGCTGATATTGGGCTGATGCTGATATTGGGCTGATGCTGATATTGGGCTGATGCTGATATTGGGCTGATGCTGATATTGGGCTGATGCTGATATTGGGCTGATATTGATATTGGGCTGATATTGATATTGGGCTGATATAGGCCTGCAGAGTGTCTAGTTTTGAAGATACAGACTCTGCTAAGCAAAAGTGAACAGGGCCAAACTGGGCTTATTTCGCTGTGAAAGTGAGATTTAGGCACGGACTTGGAAAACCTTGTCTGAACCCCTCCATCCTTCCTGTAGCTGCTCAGACTCTGCTTCTCTGCCCCCAGCCAAGCTTATAGGCCTGCAGAGTGTCTAGTTTTGAAGATACAGACTCTGCTAAGCAAAAGTGAACAGGGCCAAACTGGGCTTATTTCGCTGTGAAAGTGACATTTAGGCACGGAGTTGGAAAACCTTGTCTGAACCCCTCCATCCTTCCTGTAGCTGCTCAGACTCTGCTTCTCTGCCCCCAGCCAAGCTTATAGGCCTGCAGAGTGTCTAGTTTTGAAGATACAGACTCTGCTAAGCAAAAGTGAACAGGGCCAAACTGGGCTTATTTCGCTGTGAAAGTGACATTTAGGCACGGAGTTGGAAAACCTTGTCTGAACCCCTCCATCCTTCCTGTAGCTGCTCAGACTCTGCTTCTCTGCCCCCAGCCAAGCTTATAGGCCTGCAGAGTGTCTAGTTTTGAAGATACAGACTCTGCTAAGCAAAAGTGAACAGGGCCAAACTGGGCTTATTTCGCTGTGAAAGTGACATTTAGGCACGGAGTTGGAAAACCTTGTCTGAACCCCTCCATCCTTCCTGTAGCTGCTCAGACTCTGCTTCTCTGCCCCCAGCCAAGCTTATAGGCCTGCAGAGTGTCTAGTTTTGAAGATACAGACTCTGCTAAGCAAAAGTGAACAGGGCCAAACTGGGCTTATTTCGCTGTGAAAGTGACATTTAGGCACGGAGTTGGAAAACCTTGTCTGAACCCCTCCATCCTTCCTGTAGCTGCTCAGACTCTGCTTCTCTGCCCCCAGCCAAGCTTATAGGCCTGCAGAGTGTCTAGTTTTGAAGATACAGACTCTGCTAAGCAAAAGTGAACAGGGCCAAACTGGGCTTATTTCGCTGTGAAAGTGACATTTAGGCACGGAGTTGGAAAACCTTGTCTGAACCCCTCCATCCTTCCTGTAGCTGCTCAGACTCTGCTTCTCTGCCCCCAGCCAAGCTTATAGGCCTGCAGAGTGTCTAGTTTTGAAGATACAGACTCTGCTAAGCAAAAGTGAACAGGGCCAAACTGGGCTTATTTCGCTGTGAAAGTGACATTTAGGCACGGAGTTGGAAAACCTTGTCTGAACCCCTCCATCCTTCCTGTAGCTGCTCAGACTCTGCTTCTCTGCCCCCAGCCAAGCTTATAGGCCTGCAGAGTGTCTAGTTTTGAAGATACAGACTCTGCTAAGCAAAAGTGAACAGGGCCAAACTGGGCTTATTTCGCTGTGAAAGTGACATTTAGGCACGGAGTTGGAAAACCTTGTCTGAACCCCTCCATCCTTCCTGTAGCTGCTCAGACTCTGCTTCTCTGCCCCCAGCCAAGCTTATAGGCCTGCAGAGTGTCTAGTTTTGAAGATACAGACTCTGCTAAGCAAAAGTGAACAGGGCCAAACTGGGCTTATTTCGCTGTGAAAGTGACATTTAGGCACGGAGTTGGAAAACCTTGTCTGAACCCCTCCATCCTTCCTGTAGCTGCTCAGACTCTGCTTCTCTGCCCCCAGCCAAGCTTATAGGCCTGCAGAGTGTCTAGTTTTGAAGATACAGACTCTGCTAAGCAAAAGTGAACAGGGCCAAACTGGGCTTATTTCGCTGTGAAAGTGACATTTAGGCACGGAGTTGGAAAACCTTGTCTGAACCCCTCCATCCTTCCTGTAGCTGCTCAGACTCTGCTTCTCTGCCCCCAGCCAAGCTTATAGGCCTGCAGAGTGTCTAGTTTTGAAGATACAGACTCTGCTAAGCAAAAGTGAACAGGGCCAAACTGGGCTTATTTCGCTGTGAAAGTGACATTTAGGCACGGAGTTGGAAAACCTTGTCTGAACCCCTCCATCCTTCCTGTAGCTGCTCAGACTCTGCTTCTCTGCCCCCAGCCAAGCTTATAGGCCTGCAGAGTGTCTAGTTTTGAAGATACAGACTCTGCTAAGCAAAAGTGAACAGGGCCAAACTGGGCTTATTTCGCTGTGAAAGTGACATTTAGGCACGGAGTTGGAAAACCTTGTCTGAACCCCTCCATCCTTCCTGTAGCTGCTCAGACTCTGCTTCTCTGCCCCCAGCCAAGCTTATAGGCCTGCAGAGTGTCTAGTTTTGAAGATACAGACTCTGCTAAGCAAAAGTGAACAGGGCCAAACTGGGCTTATTTCGCTGTGAAAGTGACATTTAGGCACGGAGTTGGAAAACCTCTGTCTGAACCCCTCCATCCTTCCTGTAGCTGCTCAGACTCTGCTTCTCTGCCCCCAGCCAAGCTTATAGGCCTGCAGAGTGTCTAGTTTTGAAGATACAGACTCTGCTAAGCAAAAGTGAACAGGGCCAAACTGGGCTTATTTCGCTGTGAAAGTGACATTTAGGCACGGAGTTGGGAAAACCTTGTCTGAACCCCTCCATCCTTCCTGTAGCTGCTCAGACTCTGCTTCTCTGCCCCCAGCCAAGCTTATAGGCCTGCAGAGTGTCTAGTTTTGAAGATACAGACTCTGCTAAGCAAAAGTGAACAGGGCCAAACTGGGCTTATTTCGCTGTGAAAGTGACATTTAGGCACGGAGTTGGAAAACCTTGTCTGAACCCCTCCATCCTTCCTGTAGCTGCTCAGACTCTGCTTCTCTGCCCCCAGCCAAGCTTATAGGCCTGCAGAGTGTCTAGTTTTGAAGATACAGACTCTGCTAAGCAAAAGTGAACAGGGCCAAACTGGGCTTATTTCGCTGTGAAAGTGACATTTAGGCACGGAGTTGGAAAACCTTGTCTGAACCCCTCCATCCTTCCTGTAGCTGCTCAGACTCTGCTTCTCTGCCCCCAGCCAAGCTTATAGGCCTGCAGAGTGTCTAGTTTTGAAGATACAGACTCTGCTAAGCAAAAGTGAACAGGGCCAAACTGGGCTTATTTCGCTGTGAAAGTGACATTTAGGCACGGAGTTGGAAAACCTTGTCTGAACCCCTCCATCCTTCCTGTAGCTGCTCAGACTCTGCTTCTCTGCCCCCAGCCAAGCTTATAGGCCTGCAGAGTGTCTAGTTTTGAAGATACAGACTCTGCTAAGCAAAAGTGAACAGGGCCAAACTGGGCTTATTTCGCTGTGAAATTTCGATGTCACTTTCACAGCGAAATAAGCCCAGTTTGGCCCTGTTCACTTTTGCTTAGCAGAGTCTGTATCTTCAAAACTAGACACTCTGCAGGCCTATAAGCTTGGCTGGGGGCAGAGAAGCAGAGTCTGAGCAGCTACAGGAAGGATGGAGGGGTTCAGACAAGGTTTTCCAACTCCGTGCCTAAATGTCACTTTCACAGCGAAATAAGCCCAGTTTGGCCCTGTTCACTTTTGCTTAGCAGAGTCTGTATCTTCAAAACTAGACACTCTGCAGGCCTATAAGCTTGGCTGGGGGCAGAGAAGCAGAGTCTGAGCAGCTACAGGAAGGATGGAGGGGTTCAGACAAGGTTTTCCAACTCCGTGCCTAAATGTCACTTTCACAGCGAAATAAGCCCAGTTTGGCCCTGTTCACTTTTGCTTAGCAGAGTCTGTATCTTCAAAACTAGACACTCTGCAGGCCTATAAGCTTGGCTGGGGGCAGAGAAGCAGAGTCTGAGCAGCTACAGGAAGGATGGAGGGGTTCAGACAAGGTTTTCCAACTCCGTGCCTAAATGTCACTTTCACAGCGAAATAAGCCCAGTTTGGCCCTGTTCACTTTTGCTTAGCAGAGTCTGTATCTTCAAAACTAGACACTCTGCAGGCCTATAAGCTTGGCTGGGGGCAGAGAAGCAGAGTCTGAGCAGCTACAGGAAGGATGGAGGGGTTCAGACAAGGTTTTCCAACTCCGTGCCTAAATGTCACTTTCACAGCGAAATAAGCCCAGTTTGGCCCTGTTCACTTTTGCTTAGCAGAGTCTGTATCTTCAAAACTAGACACTCTGCAGGCCTATAAGCTTGGCTGGGGGCAGAGAAGCAGAGTCTGAGCAGCTACAGGAAGGATGGAGGGGTTCAGACAAGGTTTTCCAACTCCGTGCCTAAATGTCACTTTCACAGCGAAATAAGCCCAGTTTGGCCCTGTTCACTTTTGCTTAGCAGAGTCTGTATCTTCAAAACTAGACACTCTGCAGGCCTATAAGCTTGGCTGGGGGCAGAGAAGCAGAGTCTGAGCAGCTACAGGAAGGATGGAGGGGTTCAGACAAGGTTTTCCAACTCCGTGCCTAAATGTCACTTTCACAGCGAAATAAGCCCAGTTTGGCCCTGTTCACTTTTGCTTAGCAGAGTCTGTATCTTCAAAACTAGACACTCTGCAGGCCTATAAGCTTGGCTGGGGGCAGAGAAGCAGAGTCTGAGCAGCTACAGGAAGGATGGAGGGGTTCAGACAAGGTTTTCCAACTCCGTGCCTAAATGTCACTTTCACAGCGAAATAAGCCCAGTTTGGCCCTGTTCACTTTTGCTTAGCAGAGTCTGTATCTTCAAAACTAGACACTCTGCAGGCCTATAAGCTTGGCTGGGGGCAGAGAAGCAGAGTCTGAGCAGCTACAGGAAGGATGGAGGGGTTCAGACAAGGTTTTCCAACTCCGTGCCTAAATGTCACTTTCACAGCGAAATAAGCCCAGTTTGGCCCTGTTCACTTTTGCTTAGCAGAGTCTGTATCTTCAAAACTAGACACTCTGCAGGCCTATAAGCTTGGCTGGGGGCAGAGAAGCAGAGTCTGAGCAGCTACAGGAAGGATGGAGGGGTTCAGACAAGGTTTTCCAACTCCGTGCCTAAATGTCACTTTCACAGCGAAATAAGCCCAGTTTGGCCCTGTTCACTTTTGCTTAGCAGAGTCTGTATCTTCAAAACTAGACACTCTGCAGGCCTATAAGCTTGGCTGGGGGCAGAGAAGCAGAGTCTGAGCAGCTACAGGAAGGATGGAGGGGTTCAGACAAGGTTTTCCAACTCCGTGCCTAAATGTCACTTTCACAGCGAAATAAGCCCAGTTTGGCCCTGTTCACTTTTGCTTAGCAGAGTCTGTATCTTCAAAACTAGACACTCTGCAGGCCTATAAGCTTGGCTGGGGGCAGAGAAGCAGAGTCTGAGCAGCTACAGGAAGGATGGAGGGGTTCAGACAATGTTTTCCAACTCCGTGCCTAAATGTCACTTTCACAGCGAAATAAGCCCAGTTTGGCCCTGTTCACTTTTGCTTAGCAGAGTCTGTATCTTCAAAACTAGACACTCTGCAGGCCTATAAGCTTGGCTGGGGGCAGAGAAGCAGAGTCTGAGCAGCTACAGGAAGGATGGAGGGGTTCAGACAAGGTTTTCCAACTCCGTGCCTAAATGTCACTTTCACAGCGAAATAAGCCCAGTTTGGCCCTGTTCACTTTTGCTTAGCAGAGTCTGTATCTTCAAAACTAGACACTCTGCAGGCCTATAAGCTTGGCTGGGGGCAGAGAAGCAGAGTCTGAGCAGCTACAGGAAGGATGGAGGGGTTCAGACAAGGTTTTCCAACTCCGTGCCTAAATGTCACTTTCACAGCGAAATAAGCCCAGTTTGGCCCTGTTCACTTTTGCTTAGCAGAGTCTGTATCTTCAAAACTAGACACTCTGCAGGCCTATACGCTTGGCTGGGGGCAGAGAAGCAGAGTCTGAGCAGCTACAGGAAGGATGGAGGGGTTCAGACAAGGTTTTCCAACTCCGTGCCTAAATGTCACTTTCACAGCGAAATAAGCCCAGTTTGGCCCTGTTCACTTTTGCTTAGCAGAGTCTGTATCTTCAAAACTAGACACTCTGCAGGCCTATAAGCTTGGCTGGGGGCAGAGAAGCAGAGTCTGAGCAGCTACAGGAAGGATGGAGGGGTTCAGACAAGGTTTTCCAAGTCCGTGCCTAAATCTCACTTTCACAGCGAAATAAGCCCAGTTTGGCCCTGTTCACTTTTGCTTAGCAGAGTCTGTATCTTCAAAACTAGACACTCTGCAGGCCTATATCAGCCCAATATCAATATCAGCCCAATATCAATATCAGCCCAATATCAGCATCAGCCCAATATCAGCATCAGCCCAATATCAGCATCAGCCCAATATCAGCATCAGCCCAATATCAGCATCAGCCCAATATCAGCATCAGCCCAATATCAGCATCAGCCCAATATCAGCATCAGCCCAATATCAGCATCAGCCCAATATCAGCATCAGCCCAATATCAGCATCAGCCCAATATCAGCATCAGCCCAATATCAGCATCAGCCCAATATCAGCATCAGCCCAATATCAGCATCAGCCCAATATCAGCATCAGCCCAATATCAGCATCAGCCCAATATCAGCATCAGCCCAATATCAGCATCAGCCCAATATCAGCATCAGCCCAATATCAGCATCAGCCCAATATCAGCATCAGCCCAATATCAGCATCAGCCCAATATCAGCATCAGCCCAATATCAGCATCAGCCCAATATCAGCATCAGCCCAATATCAGCATCAGCCCAATATCAGCATCAGCCCAATATCAGCATCAGCCCAATATCAGCATCAGCCCAATATCAGCATCAGCCCAATATCAGCATCAGCCCAATATCAGCATCAGCCCAATATCAGCATCAGCCCAATATCAGCATCAGCCCAATATCAGCATCAGCCCAATATCAGCATCAGCCCAATATCAGCATCAGCCCAATATCAGCATCAGCCCAATATCAGCATCAGCCCAATATCAGCATCAGCCCAATATCAGCATCAGCCCAATATCAGCATCAGCCCAATATCAGCATCAGCCCAATATCAGCATCAGCCCAATATCAGCATCAGCCCAATATCAGCATCAGCCCAATATCAGCATCAGCCCAATATCAGCATCAGCCCAATATCAGCATCAGCCCAATATCAGCATCAGCCCAATATCAGCATCAGCCCAATATCAGCATCAGCCCAATATCAGCATCAGCCCAATATCAGCATCAGCCCAATATCAGCATCAGCCCAATATCAGCATCAGCCCAATATCAGCATCAGCCCAATATCAGCATCAGCCCAATATCAGCATCAGCCCAATATCAGCATCAGCCCAATATCAGCATCAGCCCAATATCAGCATCAGCCCAATATCAGCATCAGCCCAATATCAGCATCAGCCCAATATCAGCATCAGCCCAATATCAGCATCAGCCCAATATCAGCATCAGCCCAATATCAGCATCAGCCCAATATCAGCATCAGCCCAATATCAGCATCAGCCCAATATCAGCATCAGCCCAATATCAGCATCAGCCCAATATCAGCATCAGCCCAATATCAGCATCAGCCCAATATCAGCATCAGCCCAATATCAGCATCAGCCCAATATCAGCATCAGCCCAATATCAGCATCAGCCCAATATCAGCATCAGCCCAATATCAGCATCAGCCCAATATCAGCATCAGCCCAATATCAGCATCAGCCCAATATCAGCATCAGCCCAATATCAGCATCAGCCCAATATCAGCATCAGCCCAATATCAGCATCAGCTGATATTATATCATATTGGGCTGCTTCTCTGCCCCCAGCCAAGCTTATAGGCCTGCAGAGTGTCTAGGGCTGATGCTGATATTGGGCTGATGCTGATATTGGGCTGATGCTGATATTGGGCTGATGCTGATATTGGGCTGATGCTGATATTGGGCTGATGCTGATATTGGGCTGATGCTGATATTGGGCTGATGCTGATATTGGGCTGATGCTGATATTGGGCTGATGCTGATATTGGGCTGATGCTGATATTGGGCTGATGCTGATATTGGGCTGATGCTGATATTGGGCTGATGCTGATATTGGGCTGATGCTGATATTGGGCTGATGCTGATATTGGGCTGATGCTGATATTGGGCTGATGCTGATATTGGGCTGATGCTGATATTGGGCTGATGCTGATATTGGGCTGATGCTGATATTGGGCTGATGCTGATATTGGGCTGATGCTGATATTGGGCTGATGCTGATATTGGGCTGATGCTGATATTGGGCTGATGCTGATATTGGGCTGATGCTGATATTGGGCTGATGCTGATATTGGGCTGATGCTGATATTGGGCTGATGCTGATATTGGGCTGATGCTGATATTGGGCTGATGCTGATATTGGGCTGATGCTGATATTGGGCTGATGCTGATATTGGGCTGATGCTGATATTGGGCTGATGCTGATATTGGGCTGATGCTGATATTGGGCTGATGCTGATATTGGGCTGATGCTGATATTGGGCTGATGCTGATATTGGGCTGATGCTGATATTGGGCTGATGCTGATATTGGGCTGATGCTGATATTGGGCTGATGCTGATATTGGGCTGATGCTGATATTGGGCTGATGCTGATATTGGGCTGATGCTGATATTGGGCTGATGCTGATATTGGGCTGATGCTGATATTGGAAACCTTGTCTGAACCCCTCCATCCTTCCTGTAGCTGCTCAGACTCTGCTTCTCTGCCCCCAGCCAAGCTTATAGGCCTGCAGAGTGTCTAGTTTTGAAGATACAGACTCTGCTAAGCAAAAGTGAACAGGGCCAAACTGGGCTTATTTCGCTGTGAAAGTGACATTTAGGCACGGAGTTGGAAAACCTTGTCTGAACCCCTCCATCCTTCCTGTAGCTGCTCAGACTCTGCTTCTCTGCCCCCAGCCAAGCTTATAGGCCTGCAGAGTGTCTAGTTTTGAAGATACAGACTCTGCTAAGCAAAAGTGAACAGGGCCAAACTGGGCTTATTTCGCTGTGAAAGTGACATTTAGGCACGGAGTTGGAAAACCTTGTCTGAACCCCTCCATCCTTCCTGTAGCTGCTCAGACTCTGCTTCTCTGCCCCCAGCCAAGCTTATAGGCCTGCAGAGTGTCTAGTTTTGAAGATACAGACTCTGCTAAGCAAAAGTGAACAGGGCCAAACTGGGCTTATTTCGCTGTGAAAGTGACATTTAGGCACGGAGTTGGAAAACCTTGTCTGAACCCCTCCATCCTTCCTGTAGCTGCTCAGACTCTGCTTCTCTGCCCCCAGCCAAGCTTATAGGCCTGCAGAGTGTCTAGTTTTGAAGATACAGACTCTGCTAAGCAAAAGTGAACAGGGCCAAACTGGGCTTATTTCGCTGTGAAAGTGACATTTAGGCACGGAGTTGGAAAACCTTGTCTGAACCCCTCCATCCTTCCTGTAGCTGCTCAGACTCTGCTTCTCTGCCCCCAGCCAAGCTTATAGGCCTGCAGAGTGTCTAGTTTTGAAGATACAGACTCTGCTAAGCAAAAGTGAACAGGGCCAAACTGGGCTTATTTCGCTGTGAAAGTGACATTTAGGCACGGAGTTGGAAAACCTTGTCTGAACCCCTCCATCCTTCCTGTAGCTGCTCAGACTCTGCTTCTCTGCCCCCAGCCAAGCTTATAGGCCTGCAGAGTGTCTAGTTTTGAAGATACAGACTCTGCTAAGCAAAAGTGAACAGGGCCAAACTGGGCTTATTTCGCTGTGAAAGTGACATTTAGGCACGGAGTTGGAAAACCTTGTCTGAACCCCTCCATCCTTCCTGTAGCTGCTCAGACTCTGCTTCTCTGCCCCCAGCCAAGCTTATAGGCCTGCAGAGTGTCTAGTTTTGAAGATACAGACTCTGCTAAGCAAAAGTGAACAGGGCCAAACTGGGCTTATTTCGCTGTGAAATTTCGATGTCACTTTCACAGCGAAATAAGCCCAGTTTGGCCCTGTTCACTTTTGCTTAGCAGAGTCTGTATCTTCAAAACTAGACACTCTGCAGGCCTATAAGCTTGGCTGGGGGCAGAGAAGCAGAGTCTGAGCAGCTACAGGAAGGATGGAGGGGTTCAGACAAGGTTTTCCAACTCCGTGCCTAAATGTCACTTTCACAGCGAAATAAGCCCAGTTTGGCCCTGTTCACTTTTGCTTAGCAGAGTCTGTATCTTCAAAACTAGACACTCTGCAGGCCTATAAGCTTGGCTGGGGGCAGAGAAGCAGAGTCTGAGCAGCTACAGGAAGGATGGAGGGGTTCAGACAAGGTTTTCCAACTCCGTGCCTAAATGTCACTTTCACAGCGAAATAAGCCCAGTTTGGCCCTGTTCACTTTTGCTTAGCAGAGTCTGTATCTTCAAAACTAGACACTCTGCAGGCCTATAAGCTTGGCTGGGGGCAGAGAAGCAGAGTCTGAGCAGCTACAGGAAGGATGGAGGGGTTCAGACAAGGTTTTCCAACTCCGTGCCTAAATGTCACTTTCACAGCGAAATAAGCCCAGTTTGGCCCTGTTCACTTTTGCTTAGCAGAGTCTGTATCTTCAAAACTAGACACTCTGCAGGCCTATAAGCTTGGCTGGGGGCAGAGAAGCAGAGTCTGAGCAGCTACAGGAAGGATGGAGGGGTTCAGACAAGGTTTTCCAACTCCGTGCCTAAATGTCACTTTCACAGCGAAATAAGCCCAGTTTGGCCCTGTTCACTTTTGCTTAGCAGAGTCTGTATCTTCAAAACTAGACACTCTGCAGGCCTATAAGCTTGGCTGGGGGCAGAGAAGCAGAGTCTGAGCAGCTACAGGAAGGATGGAGGGGTTCAGACAAGGTTTTCCAACTCCGTGCCTAAATGTCACTTTCACAGCGAAATAAGCCCAGTTTGGCCCTGTTCACTTTTGCTTAGCAGAGTCTGTATCTTCAAAACTAGACACTCTGCAGGCCTATAAGCTTGGCTGGGGGCAGAGAAGCAGAGTCTGAGCAGCTACAGGAAGGATGGAGGGGTTCAGACAAGGTTTTCCAACTCCGTGCCTAAATGTCACTTTCACAGCGAAATAAGCCCAGTTTGGCCCTGTTCACTTTTGCTTAGCAGAGTCTGTATCTTCAAAACTAGACACTCTGCAGGCCTATAAGCTTGGCTGGGGGCAGAGAAGCAGAGTCTGAGCAGCTACAGGAAGGATGGAGGGGTTCAGACAAGGTTTTCCAACTCCGTGCCTAAATGTCACTTTCACAGCGAAATAAGCCCAGTTTGGCCCTGTTCACTTTTGCTTAGCAGAGTCTGTATCTTCAAAACTAGACACTCTGCAGGCCTATAAGCTTGGCTGGGGGCAGAGAAGCAGAGTCTGAGCAGCTACAGGAAGGATGGAGGGGTTCAGACAAGGTTTTCCAACTCCGTGCCTAAATGTCACTTTCACAGCGAAATAAGCCCAGTTTGGCCCTGTTCACTTTTGCTTAGCAGAGTCTGTATCTTCAAAACTAGACACTCTGCAGGCCTATAAGCTTGGCTGGGGGCAGAGAAGCAGAGTCTGAGCAGCTACAGGAAGGATGGAGGGGTTCAGACAAGGTTTTCCAACTCCGTGCCTAAATGTCACTTTCACAGCGAAATAAGCCCAGTTTGGCCCTGTTCACTTTTGCTTAGCAGAGTCTGTATCTTCAAAACTAGACACTCTGCAGGCCTATAAGCTTGGCTGGGGGCAGAGAAGCAGAGTCTGAGCAGCTACAGGAAGGATGGAGGGGTTCAGACAAGGTTTTCCAACTCCGTGCCTAAATGTCACTTTCACAGCGAAATAAGCCCAGTTTGGCCCTGTTCACTTTTGCTTAGCAGAGTCTGTATCTTCAAAACTAGACACTCTGCAGGCCTATAAGCTTGGCTGGGGGCAGAGAAGCAGAGTCTGAGCAGCTACAGGAAGGATGGAGGGGTTCAGACAAGGTTTTCCAAGTCCGTGCCTAAATGTCACTTTCACAGCGAAATAAGCCCAGTTTGGCCCTGTTCACTTTTGCTTAGCAGAGTCTGTATCTTCAAAACTAGACACTCTGCAGGCCTATATCAGCCCAATATCAATATCAGCCCAATATCAATATCAGCCCAATATCAGCATCAGCCCAATATCAGCATCAGCCCAATATCAGCATCAGCCCAATATCAGCATCAGCCCAATATCAGCATCAGCCCAATATCAGCATCAGCCCAATATCAGCATCAGCCCAATATCAGCATCAGCCCAATATCAGCATCAGCCCAATATCAGCATCAGCCCAATATCATTATCAGCCCAATATCAGCATCAGCCCAATATCAGCATCAGCCCAATATCAGCATCAGCCCAATATCAGCATCATCCCAATATCAGCATCAGCCCAATATCAGCATCAGCCCAATATCAGCATCAGCCCAATATCAGCATCAGCCCAATATCAGCATCAGCCCAATATCAGCATCAGCCCAATATCAGCATCAGCCCAATATCAGCATCAGCCCAATATCAGCATCAGCCCAATATCAGCATCAGCCCAATATCAGCATCAGCCCAATATCAGCATCAGCCCAATATCAGCATCAGCCCAATATCAGCATCAGCCCAATATCAGCATCAGCCCAATATCAGCATCAGCTGATATTATATCATATTGGGCTGCTTCTCTGCCCCCAGCCAAGCTTATAGGCCTGCAGAGTGTCTAGGGCTGATGCTGATATTGGGCTGATGCTGATATTGGGCTGATGCTGATATTGGGCTGATGCTGATATTGGGCTGATGCTGATATTGGGCTGATGCTGATATTGGGCTGATGCTGATATTGGGCTGATGCTGATATTGGGCTGATGCTGATATTGGGCTGATGCTGATATTGGGCTGATGCTGATATTGGGCTGATGCTGATATTGGGCTGATGCTGATATTGGGCTGATGCTGATATTGGGCTGATGCTGATATTGGGCTGATGCTGATATTGGGCTGATGCTGATATTGGGCTGATGCTGATATTGGGCTGATGCTGATATTGGGCTGATGCTGATATTGGGCTGATGCTGATATTGGGCTGATGCTGATATTGGGCTGATGCTGATATTGGGCTGATGCTGATATTGGGCTGATGCTGATATTGGGCTGATGCTGATATTGGGCTGATGCTGATATTGGGCTGATGCTGATATTGGGCTGATGCTGATATTGGGCTGATGCTGATATTGGGCTGATGCTGATATTGGGCTGATGCTGATATTGGGCTGATGCTGATATTGGGCTGATGCTGATATTGGGCTGATGCTGATATTGGGCTGATGCTGATATTGGGCTGATGCTGATATTGGGCTGATGCTGATATTGGGCTGATGCTGATATTGGGCTGATGCTGATATTGGGCTGATGCTGATATTGGGCTGATGCTGATATTGGGCTGATGCTGATATTGGGCTGATGCTGATATTGGGCTGATGCTGATATTGGGCTGATGCTGATATTGGGCTGATGCTGATATTGGGCTGATGCTGATATTGGGCTGATGCTGATATTGGGCTGATGCTGATATTGGGCTGATGCTGATATTGGGCTGATGCTGATATTGGGCTGATGCTGATATTGGGCTGATGCTGATATTGGGCTGATGCTGATATTGGGCTGATGCTGATATTGGGCTGATGCTGATATTGGGCTGATGCTGATATTGGGCTGATGCTGATATTGGGCTGATGCTGATATTGGGCTGATGCTGATATTGGGCTGATGCTGATATTGGGCTGATGCTGATATTGGGCTGATGCTGATATTGGGCTGATGCTGATATTGGGCTGATATTGATATTGGGCTGATATTGATATTGGGCTGATATAGGCCTGCAGAGTGTCTAGTTTTGAAGATACAGACTCTGCTAAGCAAAAGTGAACAGGGCCAAACTGGGCTTATTTCGCTGTGAAAGTGACATTTAGGCACGGACTTGGAAAACCTTGTCTGAACCCCTCCATCCTTCCTGTAGCTGCTCAGACTCTGCTTCTCTGCCCCCAGCCAAGCTTATAGGCCTGCAGAGTGTCTAGTTTTGAAGATACAGACTCTGCTAAGCAAAAGTGAACAGGGCCAAACTGGGCTTATTTCGCTGTGAAAGTGACATTTAGGCACGGAGTTGGAAAACCTTGTCTGAACCCCTCCATCCTTCCTGTAGCTGCTCAGACTCTGCTTCTCTGCCCCCAGCCAAGCTTATAGGCCTGCAGAGTGTCTAGTTTTGAAGATACAGACTCTGCTAAGCAAAAGTGAACAGGGCCAAACTGGGCTTATTTCGCTGTGAAAGTGACATTTAGGCACGGAGTTGGAAAACCTTGTCTGAACCCCTCCATCCTTCCTGTAGCTGCTCAGACTCTGCTTCTCTGCCCCCAGCCAAGCTTATAGGCCTGCAGAGTGTCTAGTTTTGAAGATACAGACTCTGCTAAGCAAAAGTGAACAGGGCCAAACTGGGCTTATTTCGCTGTGAAAGTGACATTTAGGCACGGAGTTGGAAAACCTTGTCTGAACCCCTCCATCCTTCCTGTAGCTGCTCAGACTCTGCTTCTCTGCCCCCAGCCAAGCTTATAGGCCTGCAGAGTGTCTAGTTTTGAAGATACAGACTCTGCTAAGCAAAAGTGAACAGGGCCAAACTGGGCTTATTTCGCTGTGAAAGTGACATTTAGGCACGGAGTTGGAAAACCTTGTCTGAACCCCTCCATCCTTCCTGTAGCTGCTCAGACTCTGCTTCTCTGCCCCCAGCCAAGCTTATAGGCCTGCAGAGTGTCTAGTTTTGAAGATACAGACTCTGCTAAGCAAAAGTGAACAGGGCCAAACTGGGCTTATTTCGCTGTGAAAGTGACATTTAGGCACGGAGTTGGAAAACCTTGTCTGAACCCCTCCATCCTTCCTGTAGCTGCTCAGACTCTGCTTCTCTGCCCCCAGCCAAGCTTATAGGCCTGCAGAGTGTCTAGTTTTGAAGATACAGACTCTGCTAAGCAAAAGTGAACAGGGCCAAACTGGGCTTATTTCGCTGTGAAATTTCGATGTCACTTTCACAGCGAAATAAGCCCAGTTTGGCCCTGTTCACTTTTGCTTAGCAGAGTCTGTATCTTCAAAACTAGACACTCTGCAGGCCTATAAGCTTGGCTGGGGGCAGAGAAGCAGAGTCTGAGCAGCTACAGGAAGGATGGAGGGGTTCAGACAAGGTTTTCCAACTCCGTGCCTAAATGTCACTTTCACAGCGAAATAAGCCCAGTTTGGCCCTGTTCACTTTTGCTTAGCAGAGTCTGTATCTTCAAAACTAGACACTCTGCAGGCCTATAAGCTTGGCTGGGGGCAGAGAAGCAGAGTCTGAGCAGCTACAGGAAGGATGGAGGGGTTCAGACAAGGTTTTCCAACTCTGTGCCTAAATGTCACTTTCACAGCGAAATAAGCCCAGTTTGGCCCTGTTCACTTTTGCTTAGCAGAGTCTGTATCTTCAAAACTAGACACTCTGCAGGCCTATAAGCTTGGCTGGGGGCAGAGAAGCAGAGTCTGAGCAGCTACAGGAAGGATGGAGGGGTTCAGACAAGGTTTTCCAACTCCGTGCCTAAATGTCACTTTCACAGCGAAATAAGCCCAGTTTGGCCCTGTTCACTTTTGCTTAGCAGAGTCTGTATCTTCAAAACTAGACACTCTGCAGGCCTATAAGCTTGGCTGGGGGCAGAGAAGCAGAGTCTGAGCAGCTACAGGAAGGATGGAGGGGTTCAGACAAGGTTTTCCAACTCCGTGCCTAAATGTCACTTTCACAGCGAAATAAGCCTAGTTTGGCCCTGTTCACTTTTGCTTAGCAGAGTCTGTATCTTCAAAACTAGACACTCTGCAGGCCTATAAGCTTGGCTGGGGGCAGAGAAGCAGAGTCTGAGCAGCTACAGGAAGGATGGAGGGGTTCAGACAAGGTTTTCCAACTCCGTGCCTAAATGTCACTTTCACAGCGAAATAAGCCCAGTTTGGCCCTGTTCACTTTTGCTTAGCAGAGTCTGTATCTTCAAAACTAGACACTCTGCAGGCCTATAAGCTTGGCTGGGGGCAGAGAAGCAGAGTCTGAGCAGCTACAGGAAGGATGGAGGGGTTCAGACAAGGTTTTCCAACTCCGTGCCTAAATGTCACTTTCACAGCGAAATAAGCCCAGTTTGGCCCTGTTCACTTTTGCTTAGCAGAGTCTGTATCTTCAAAACTAGACACTCTGCAGGCCTATAAGCTTGGCTGGGGGCAGAGAAGCAGAGTCTGAGCAGCTACAGGAAGGATGGAGGGGTTCAGACAAGGTTTTCCAACTCCGTGCCTAAATGTCACTTTCACAGCGAAATAAGCCCAGTTTGGCCCTGTTCACTTTTGCTTAGCAGAGTCTGTATCTTCAAAACTAGACACTCTGCAGGCCTATAAGCTTGGCTGGGGGCAGAGAAGCAGAGTCTGAGCAGCTACAGGAAGGATGGAGGGGTTCAGACAAGGTTTTCCAACTCCGTGCCTAAATGTCACTTTCACAGCGAAATAAGCCCAGTTTGGCCCTGTTCACTTTTGCTTAGCAGAGTCTGTATCTTCAAAACTAGACACTCTGCAGGCCTATAAGCTTGGCTGGGGGCAGAGAAGCAGAGTCTGAGCAGCTACAGGAAGGATGGAGGGGTTCAGACAAGGTTTTCCAACTCCGTGCCTAAATGTCACTTTCACAGCGAAATAAGCCCAGTTTGGCCCTGTTCACTTTTGCTTAGCAGAGTCTGTATCTTCAAAACTAGACACTCTGCAGGCCTATAAGCTTGGCTGGGGGCAGAGAAGCAGAGTCTGAGCAGCTACAGGAAGGATGGAGGGGTTCAGACAAGGTTTTCCAACTCCGTGCCTAAATGTCACTTTCACAGCGAAATAAGCCCAGTTTGGCCCTGTTCACTTTTGCTTAGCAGAGTCTGTATCTTCAAAACTAGACACTCTGCAGGCCTATAAGCTTGGCTGGGGGCAGAGAAGCAGAGTCTGAGCAGCTACAGGAAGGATGGAGGGGTTCAGACAAGGTTTTCCAACTCCGTGCCTAAATGTCACTTTCACAGCGAAATAAGCCCAGTTTGGCCCTGTTCACTTTTGCTTAGCAGAGTCTGTATCTTCAAAACTAGACACTCTGCAGGCCTATAAGCTTGGCTGGGGGCAGAGAAGCAGAGTCTGAGCAGCTACAGGAAGGATGGAGGGGTTCAGACAAGGTTTTCCAACTCCGTGCCTAAATGTCACTTTCACAGCGAAATAAGCCCAGTTTGGCCCTGTTCACTTTTGCTTAGCAGAGTCTGTATCTTCAAAACTAGACACTCTGCAGGCCTATAAGCTTGGCTGGGGGCAGAGAAGCAGAGTCTGAGCAGCTACAGGAAGGATGGAGGGGTTCAGACAAGGTTTTCCAAGTCCGTGCCTAAATGTCACTTTCACAGCGAAATAAGCCCAGTTTGGCCCTGTTCACTTTTGCTTAGCAGAGTCTGTATCTTCAAAACTAGACACTCTGCAGGCCTATATCAGCCCAATATCAATATCAGCCCAATATCAATATCAGCCCAATATCAGCATCAGCCCAATATCAGCATCAGCCCAATATCAGCATCAGCCCAATATCAGCATCAGCCCAATATCAGCATCAGCCCAATATCAGCATCAGCCCAATATCAGCATCAGCCCAATATCAGCATCAGCCCAATATCAGCATCAGCCCAATATCAGCATCAGCCCAATATCAGCATCAGCCCAATATCAGCATCAGCCCAATATCAGCATCAGCCCAATATCAGCATCAGCCCAATATCAGCATCAGCCCAATATCAGCATCAGCCCAATATCAGCATCAGCCCAATATCAGCATCAGCCCAATATCAGCATCAGCCCAATATCAGCATCAGCCCAATATCAGCATCAGCCCAATATCAGCATCAGCCCAATATCAGCATCAGCCCAATATCAGCATCAGCCCAATATCAGCATCAGCCCAATATCAGCATCAGCCCAATATCAGCATCAGCCCAATATCAGCATCAGCCCAATATCAGCATCAGCCCAATATCAGCATCAGCCCAATATCAGCATCAGCCCAATATCAGCATCAGCCCAATATCAGCATCAGCCCAATATCAGCATCAGCCCAATATCAGCATCAGCCCAATATCAGCATCAGCCCAATATCAGCATCAGCCCAATATCAGCATCAGCCCAATATCAGCATCAGCCCAATATCAGCATCAGCCCAATATCAGCATCAGCCCAATATCAGCATCAGCCCAATATCAGCATCAGCCCAATATCAGCATCAGCCCAATATCAGCATCAGCCCAATATCAGCATCAGCCCAATATCAGCATCAGCCCAATATCAGCATCAGCCCAATATCAGCATCAGCCCAATATCAGCATCAGCCCAATATCAGCATCAGCCCAATATCAGCATCAGCCCAATATCAGCATCAGCCCAATATCAGCATCAGCCCAATATCAGCATCAGCCCAATATCAGCATCAGCCCAATATCAGCATCAGCCCAATATCAGCATCAGCCCAATATCAGCATCAGCCCAATATCAGCATCAGCCCAATATCAGCATCAGCCCAATATCAGCATCAGCCCAATATCAGCATCAGCCCTAGACACTCTGCAGGCCTATAAGCTTGGCTGGGGGCAGAGAAGCAGCCCAATATGATATAATATCAGCTGATGCTGATATTGGGCTGATGCTGATATTGGGCTGATGCTGATATTGGGCTGATGCTGATATTGGGCTGATGCTGATATTGGGCTGATGCTGATATTGGGCTGATGCTGATATTGGGCTGATGCTGATATTGGGCTGATGCTGATATTGGGCTGATGCTGATATTGGGCTGATGCTGATATTGGGCTGATGCTGATATTGGGCTGATGCTGATATTGGGCTGATGCTGATATTGGGCTGATGCTGATATTGGGCTGATGCTGATATTGGGCTGATGCTGATATTGGGCTGATGCTGATATTGGGCTGATGCTGATATTGGGCTGATGCTGATATTGGGCTGATGCTGATATTGGGCTGATGCTGATATTGGGCTGATGCTGATATTGGGCTGATATTGATATTGGGCTGATATTGATATTGGGCTGATATAGGCCTGCAGAGTGTCTAGTTTTGAAGATACAGACTCTGCTAAGCAAAAGTGAACAGGGCCAAACTGGGCTTATTTCGCTGTGAAAGTGACATTTAGGCACGGACTTGGAAAACCTTGTCTGAACCCCTCCATCCTTCCTGTAGCTGCTCAGACTCTGCTTCTCTGCCCCCAGCCAAGCTTATAGGCCTGCAGAGTGTCTAGTTTTGAAGATACAGACTCTGCTAAGCAAAAGTGAACAGGGCCAAACTGGGCTTATTTCGCTGTGAAAGTGACATTTAGGCACGGAGTTGGAAAACCTTGTCTGAACCCCTCCATCCTTCCTGTAGCTGCTCAGACTCTGCTTCTCTGCCCCCAGCCAAGCTTATAGGCCTGCAGAGTGTCTAGTTTTGAAGATACAGACTCTGCTAAGCAAAAGTGAACAGGGCCAAACTGGGCTTATTTCGCTGTGAAAGTGACATTTAGGCACGGAGTTGGAAAACCTTGTCTGAACCCCTCCATCCTTCCTGTAGCTGCTCAGACTCTGCTTCTCTGCCCCCAGCCAAGCTTATAGGCCTGCAGAGTGTCTAGTTTTGAAGATACAGACTCTGCTAAGCAAAAGTGAACAGGGCCAAACTGGGCTTATTTCGCTGTGAAAGTGACATTTAGGCACGGAGTTGGAAAACCTTGTCTGAACCCCTCCATCCTTCCTGTAGCTGCTCAGACTCTGCTTCTCTGCCCCCAGCCAAGCTTATAGGCCTGCAGAGTGTCTAGTTTTGAAGATACAGACTCTGCTAAGCAAAAGTGAACAGGGCCAAACTGGGCTTATTTCGCTGTGAAAGTGACATTTAGGCACGGAGTTGGAAAACCTTGTCTGAACCCCTCCATCCTTCCTGTAGCTGCTCAGACTCTGCTTCTCTGCCCCCAGCCAAGCTTATAGGCCTGCAGAGTGTCTAGTTTTGAAGATACAGACTCTGCTAAGCAAAAGTGAACAGGGCCAAACTGGGCTTATTTCGCTGTGAAAGTGACATTTAGGCACGGAGTTGGAAAACCTTGTCTGAACCCCTCCATCCTTCCTGTAGCTGCTCAGACTCTGCTTCTCTGCCCCCAGCCAAGCTTATAGGCCTGCAGAGTGTCTAGTTTTGAAGATACAGACTCTGCTAAGCAAAAGTGAACAGGGCCAAACTGGGCTTATTTCGCTGTGAAAGTGACATTTAGGCACGGAGTTGGAAAACCTTGTCTGAACCCCTCCATCCTTCCTGTAGCTGCTCAGACTCTGCTTCTCTGCCCCCAGCCAAGCTTATAGGCCTGCAGAGTGTCTAGTTTTGAAGATACAGACTCTGCTAAGCAAAAGTGAACAGGGCCAAACTGGGCTTATTTCGCTGTGAAAGTGACATTTAGGCACGGAGTTGGAAAACCTTGTCTGAACCCCTCCATCCTTCCTGTAGCTGCTCAGACTCTGCTTCTCTGCCCCCAGCCAAGCTTATAGGCCTGCAGAGTGTCTAGTTTTGAAGATACAGACTCTGCTAAGCAAAAGTGAACAGGGCCAAACTGGGCTTATTTCGCTGTGAAAGTGACATTTAGGCACGGAGTTGGAAAACCTTGTCTGAACCCCTCCATCCTTCCTGTAGCTGCTCAGACTCTGCTTCTCTGCCCCCAGCCAAGCTTATAGGCCTGCAGAGTGTCTAGTTTTGAAGATACAGACTCTGCTAAGCAAAAGTGAACAGGGCCAAACTGGGCTTATTTCGCTGTGAAAGTGACATTTAGGCACGGAGTTGGAAAACCTTGTCTGAACCCCTCCATCCTTCCTGTAGCTGCTCAGACTCTGCTTCTCTGCCCCCAGCCAAGCTTATAGGCCTGCAGAGTGTCTAGTTTTGAAGATACAGACTCTGCTAAGCAAAAGTGAACAGGGCCAAACTGGGCTTATTTCGCTGTGAAAGTGACATTTAGGCACGGAGTTGGAAAACCTTGTCTGAACCCCTCCATCCTTCCTGTAGCTGCTCAGACTCTGCTTCTCTGCCCCCAGCCAAGCTTATAGGCCTGCAGAGTGTCTAGTTTTGAAGATACAGACTCTGCTAAGCAAAAGTGAACAGGGCCAAACTGGGCTTATTTCGCTGTGAAAGTGACATCGAAATTTCACAGCGAAATAAGCCCAGTTTGGCCCTGTTCACTTTTGCTTAGCAGAGTCTGTATCTTCAAAACTAGACACTCTGCAGGCCTATAAGCTTGGCTGGGGGCAGAGAAGCAGAGTCTGAGCAGCTACAGGAAGGATGGAGGGGTTCAGACAAGGTTTTCCAACTCCGTGCCTAAATGTCACTTTCACAGCGAAATAAGCCCAGTTTGGCCCTGTTCACTTTTGCTTAGCAGAGTCTGTATCTTCAAAACTAGACACTCTGCAGGCCTATAAGCTTGGCTGGGGGCAGAGAAGCAGAGTCTGAGCAGCTACAGGAAGGATGGAGGGGTTCAGACAAGGTTTTCCAAGTCCGTGCCTAAATCTCACTTTCACAGCGAAATAAGCCCAGTTTGGCCCTGTTCACTTTTGCTTAGCAGAGTCTGTATCTTCAAAACTAGACACTCTGCAGGCCTATATCAGCCCAATATCAATATCAGCCCAATATCAGCATCATCCCAATATCAGCATCAGCCCAATATCAGCATCAGCCCAATATCAGCATCAGCCCAATATCAGCATCAGCCCAATATCAGCATCAGCCCAATATCAGCATCAGCCCAATATCAGCATCAGCCCAATATCAGCATCAGCCCAATATCAGCATCAGCCCAATATCAGCATCAGCCCAATATCAGCATCAGCCCAATATCAGCATCAGCCCAATATCAGCATCAGCCCAATATCAGCATCAGCCCAATATCAGCATCAGCCCAATATCAGCATCAGCCCAATATCAGCATCAGCCCAATATCAGCATCAGCCCAATATCAGCATCAGCCCAATATCAGCATCAGCCCAATATCAGCATCAGCCCAATATCAGCATCAGCCCAATATCAGCATCAGCCCAATATCAGCATCAGCCCAATATCAGCATCAGCCCAATATCAGCATCAGCCCAATATCAGCATCAGCCCAATATCAGCATCAGCCCAATATCAGCATCAGCCCAATATCAGCATCAGCCCAATATCAGCATCAGCCCAATATCAGCATCAGCCCAATATCAGCATCAGCCCAATATCAGCATCAGCCCAATATCAGCATCAGCCCAATATCAGCATCAGCCCAATATCAGCATCAGCCCAATATCAGCATCAGCCCAATATCAGCATCAGCCC
Organism: Electrona antarctica; assembly: GCF_951216825.1. NCBI lineage: Eukaryota > Metazoa > Chordata > Actinopteri > Myctophiformes > Myctophidae > Electrona > Electrona antarctica. Next base: position 89,124 of record NW_027637435.1, on the reverse strand, counting down.
AATATCAGCATCAGCCCAATATCAGCATCAGCCCAATATCAGCATCAGCCCAATATCAGCATCAGCCCAATATCAGCATCAGCCCAATATCAGCATCAGCCCAATATCAGCATCAGCCCAATATCAGCATCAGCCCAATATCAGCATCAGCCCAATATCAGCATCAGCCCAATATCAGCATCAGCCCAATATCAGCATCAGCCCAATATCAGCATCAGCCCAATATCAGCATCAGCCCAATATCAGCATCAGCCCAATATCAGCATCAGCCCAATATCAGCATCAGCCCAATATCAGCATCAGCCCAATATCAGCATCAGCCCAATATCAGCATCAGCCCAATATCAGCATCAGCCCAATATCAGCATCAGCCCAATATCAGCATCAGCCCAATATCAGCATCAGCCCAATATCAGCATCAGCCCAATATCAGCATCAGCCCAATATCAGCATCAGCCCAATATCAGCATCAGCCCAATATCAGCATCAGCCCAATATCAGCATCAGCCCAATATCAGCATCAGCCCAATATCAGCATCAGCCCAATATCAGCATCAGCCCAATATCAGCATCAGCCCAATATCAGCATCAGCCCAATATCAGCATCAGCCCAATATCAGCATCAGCCCAATATCAGCATCAGCCCAATATCAGCATCAGCCCAATATCAGCATCAGCCCAATATCAGCATCAGCCCAATATCAGCATCAGCTGATATTATATCATATTGGGCTGCTTCTCTGCCCCCAGCCAAGCTTATAGGCCTGCAGAGTGTCTAGGGCTGATGCTGATATTGGGCTGATGCTGATATTGGGCTGATGCTGATATTGGGCTGATGCTGATATTGGGCTGATGCTGATATTGGGCTGATGCTGATATTGGGCTGATGCTGATATTGGGCTGATGCTGATATTGGGCTGATGCTGATATTGGGCTGATGCTGATATTGGGCTGATGCTGATATTGGGCTGATGCTGATATTGGGCTGATGCTGATATTGGGCTGATGCTGATATTGGGCTGATGCTGATATTGGGCTGATGCTGATATTGGGCTGATGCTGATATTGGGCTGATGCTGATATTGGGCTGATGCTGATATTGGGCTGATGCTGATATTGGGCTGATGCTGATATTGGGCTGATGCTGATATTGGGCTGATGCTGATATTGGGCTGATGCTGATATTGGGCTGATGCTGATATTGGGCTGATGCTGATATTGGGCTGATGCTGATATTGGGCTGATGCTGATATTGGGCTGATGCTGATATTGGGCTGATGCTGATATTGGGCTGATGCTGATATTGGGCTGATGCTGATATTGGGCTGATGCTGATATTGGGCTGATGCTGATATTGGGCTGATGCTGATATTGGGCTGATGCTGATATTGGGCTGATGCTGATATTGGGCTGATGCTGATATTGGGCTGATGCTGATATTGGGCTGATGCTGATATTGGGCTGATGCTGATATTGGGCTGATGCTGATATTGGGCTGATGCTGATATTGGGCTGATGCTGATATTGGGCTGATGCTGATATTGGGCTGATGCTGATATTGGGCTGATGCTGATATTGGGCTGATGCTGATATTGGGCTGATGCTGATATTGGGCTGATGCTGA